>NW_021620885.1:5282897-5303132 GCF_004785775.1 Grammomys surdaster
AGAGAGAGAGAGAGAGAGAGAGAGAGAGAGAGAGAGAGAGAGAGAGAATATCTGTGTATACCTGAAATAAGGTAAAGACTCAGAAGACACCAGAGAATGAGAAATACTGAAGTGTCAGATATCCATATTGCTGAGAGGAAACTACTTTTAACTTATAAAATATATTTTCAAGCTTCCAAACTATGAGTTACAGTAAAATATTCATTTTCCAACAATGAAACGATACCAAGACATGCAATAAACAGGAAAATTTACCTCAAAGGAAATGAATAAGCAGCTAAAAGAAAAGAACCTAAAAGCTGATTACTAGGAAAATTTTTCAAATAGCCACAGTAAATTTACTTAAAGAAGTAAGAAAGTTGAAAGAATGAGGACATTAGATATAAGCACATAAACATCTTGCAAGAGCTCAAATCTGCAGTCACAAACTATAGTAGAAGAAATTCCAGCACTTAGGAAACAGATGCATGCACTTGGATGAGTCATTGAGTTGAGAGGCTGTGAAGGGGAGTGGAGTTCATGGAGTTCAGAGACAAATTTTCAGGGACAGTTTTACAGACAGGTTGCAGAGAGATCAAGCTAGAAACAGGTGAAGATGGAATGAGCCAGAGAATGAGGAAGAGACTGAAGATTAGAAAATATGGCCAGAGTTAGTATGAGGGAAGAAGAACAATTCAAGCAGAATTTGAGAGAAACAAGTTTGAATCAGTCAGCTTGGAGAGGAATTTGAGGCAGAACATCTGAATTGAACCAGGCAATAAGAGTTCAGAAAGCAGTAGAAAGGGGTGAGCTGACTTAGCAGTAAGCCTCACAGACAATTATGCCATGCAAATTAACCCAATCACAAAAGAACACACATGGTATGTATTCACTGGTAAGTGGATATTAGCTGAAAAGCTCACAATACCCAAGATACAACTCACAGAACACATGAAGCTCAAAAAGAAGGAAGACTAAACTGTGAGTGGTTCAGTCCTTCTTAGAAGGAGTAGCAAACTACACACAGGAAAAAATATGGAGACAAAGTGTGGAGCAGAGACTGGAGGAGGGACAGTTCAGAGACTGCTACACCAGGGAATCCATCCCATGTGCAGTCATCAAATGCAGACACTGTTGTGGATGGAAGGAAGTACATGCTGACAGGAGCCTGATATACCTGTCTCCTGAGAGGCCCTTCTAGAGTTTGACATATTTAGAGGATGATGCTCATAGCTAATCATTGAACTGATCAGGGGGTGCCCAATGGATGAATTAGAGAGAAGACTGAAGGAGCTGAAGGGATTCGCATCCCCATGGAGAGAACAACAATACCAACTAACCAAAGCACCTAGTGTCTAAACTACCAGCCTGGGAACAAACATCCAGAGATCCATGGCTCAAGCTGTATATGTAGTGAAGGAAGGCCTTGTCAGGCATCCATGGGAGAGGAAGTCCTTGGTCCCATGAAGGCTGGATGCCCTAGTATGGGGGAATTTGAGGGCAGGGAGGTAGGAGTGGGTGGATGGGTGGGGAAACACCCTCATAGAAGCAGAGAGGGGAAAGGGATCAGGGTTTTTTATTGGGCGGGGAATGGGTAAAGGGGATAACAACAGAAATATAAATAAATAAAATATCCAATAATAAAAATTTAAAAATACCACATAATGGAACTGGCAATTGCAGTTGAGCATTTGAGACTTTCTGTCAAAAAATTAATATTATCTATATTACTGGGTTTCCTCTTAATCTTCAAGGACAAGGGACTGTGGAAGGGGCTCATGGAACCTTTAAAAATTCTTTTTTTATTGGATAATTTATTTACATTTCATATGTTATCCACTTGCCCCATCCCCCACCGACCCAGGAACCCCCTATCCCCTCACCCCTCCTCCTTCTCTGCAAATGTATGCCTACCTACCCCACCCCCAATCTCACATCCCCACCCTCAAATAACTCACCCCCTGGGGCAACCAGCCTTCATGAGACCAAGGATCTCTTCTCCCACATATGCCCAGCAGGGTCCTCCACCCTTACATGTACAGCTGAAGCCATGGATCCCTCCCTAAGTGCTCCCAGGCTGGTGGTTTAGACCCTGGGAGCTCTGGTTGGTTGGTATTGTTGCTCTCCTCATGGGGCCACAAACCCTTTCAGCTCCAACAGTCTTCACTCTAACTCCTCCATTGGGAACCCCATGATCAGTTCAATGGCTAGCTGTGAGCATCTGGCTCTGACTATGTCAGACTCTTGAAGACCTCTGAGGAGACATCTATATCAGGCTCTTATCAGCATGCACTTCCTGACATACATATCAGCATCTACCTTTGGTGACTGAACATGGGAAGGATACCCAGGTGGAATGGTCTCCAGAGACCCTCCTTCAGTTTCTGTCCCTCACTTTGTCTCCATATTTGCTCCCTTGAGTATTTTGTTGCTCCTTCTAAGAAGGACCGAAGCACCCCCACTTGGTCTTCCTTCTTCATGAGTTTCATGTGGCCTGTGAGTTGAATCTTGGGTATTTCAAGGTTCTGGGCTAATATCCAATAATCAGTGAGTGAATACCATGTGTGTTCTTTTGTGATTGGCTTACCACACTTAGAATGATAATTTCTAGTTCCATCCATTTACCTAGGAATTTCTCAAATTCATTGGTTTTAATAGCTGAGTAACAATCCATTGTGTAAATGTACCACAATTTTTTTATCCATTCCTCAGTTGAAGGGCATCTGGGTTCTTTCCTGCTTCTGGCTAGTATAAATAAGGCTGCTATGAACATACTTGAGCATATGTGTTTGTTATGTTAGAGCATCTTCTGGGTATATGCCTCGGAGTGTTATAGCTGGATCCTCAGGTAATGCTATGTCCAACTTTCTGAGGAGTTGCCAGACTTATTTCCAAAGTGCTCGCACCATCTTGCAGTCCCACCAACAATGGAGGAGTGTTCCTCTTTCTCCACACCCTCGCAAGCATCTACTATCACTTGAGTTTTAATCTTAGCCATTCTATCTGGTGTGAGGTGGAATCTCAGTATTGTTTTGATTTGCATTTCCCTGATGACTAAGGATACTGAACATTTCTTTAGGTGCTTCTCAGCCATTCGAGTTTCCTCAGTTGAAAATTCTTTGCTAAGCTCTATACCCCATTTTTTAATAGGGTTATTTGGTTGTCTGGAGTCTAATTTCTTGAGTTCATTGTATATATTGGATATTAGCCCTCTATCAGATGTAAGATTGGTAAAGATCTTTTCCTGATTTGTTGGTTGTCATTTTGTCCTATTGACAGTGTCCTTTGCCTTACAAAAACTTTGCTATTTTATGAGTCCCATTTATCAATTCTTGATCTTAAAGCATATGCCATTGGTGTTCTGTTCAGGAACTTTTCCCCTGTGCCCAAGTATTTGAGGTTCTTCCCCACCTTCTCTTCTATTAGTTTCAGTGTATCTGGTTTTATGTGGAGGACTTTATCCACTTGGACTTGAGCTTTGTACAAGGAGATAAGAATGGATCAGTTTGTATTCTTCTACATGTTGTCCTCCAGTTGAACCAGCACCATTTGTTGAAAACACTGTCCTTTTCCACTGGACAGTTTTAGCTCCTTTGTCAAAGATCAAGTGATCATAGGTGTGTGGGTTCATTTCTGGGTCTTCAATTCTATTCCATTGATCTTCCTGCCTGTCTCTGAACCAATACCATGTAGTTTTTATCACCATTGCTCTATAGTACAGCTTGAGGCCAGGGATGGTGATTCCTCCAGAAGTTCATTTATTGTTGAGAATAGTTTTCACTATCCTGGGTTTTTTGTTATTCCAAATGAATTTGAGAATTTCCTTTTCTAACTCTGTGAAGAATTGAGTTGGGATTTTAATGGGAATTGAATTAAATCTGTAAATTGCTTTTGTCAAGATGGACATTTTTATTATATTAATCCTGCCAATCCATGAGCATGGGAGATCTTTCCATCTTCTGAGATTTTCTTCGGTTTCTTTCTTCATGGACTTGAAATTCTTGTCATACAGGTCTTTCACTTGCTTGGTTAGATTCACACCAAGGTATTTTATATTATTATTTCTGACTATTGTGGAGGGTGTCATTTCTCATTTTTTCAGTCTGTTTATCTTTCATGTAGAGGAAGGCTATTGATTTCTTTGAGTTGATTTTATAACCAGCCACTTTGCTGAAGTTGTTTATCAGGTTTAGGAGTTCTCTGGTGGAAGTTTTGGGATCACTTAAGTATTCTATCATATCATCTGCAAATAGTGATATTTTGACTATTTCCTTTCCAATTTGTATCCCTTTGACTTCTTTTTGTTGTCTAATTGCTCTGGCTAGGACTTCCAGTACTATATTGAATAGGTAGGGGGAGAGTCAGCAGCCTTGTCTAGTCCCTGATCTTAGTGGGATTGCATCAAGTTTCTCTCCATTTAGTTTGATGTTGGCAACTGGTTTGCTGTAAATTGCTTTTACTATGTTTAGTTGTGGGCCTTGAATTCCTGATCTTTCCAAGACTTTTATCATGAAGGTATGTTGAATATTGTCAAATGCTTTCTCAGCATCTAGTGAGATGATCATGTGGTTTTCTTCTTTGAGTTTGATTATATAGTGGATTACATTGATGGATTTCTGAGTATTGAACCATCCCTGCATTCCTGGGATAAAACCTACTTGATCATGATGGACGATTGTTTTGCTCTGTTCTTGGATTCGGTTTGCTAGAATTTTATTGAGTATTTTTGCATCGATGTTCATAAGGGAGATTGGTCTGAAGTTCTCTTTCTTTGTTGAGTCTTTGTGAAGTTTGTGTATGAGTGTAATTGTAGCTTCATAGAGTAAATTGGATAATGTTCCTTCTGTTTCTATTTTGTGGAATAGTTTGAAGAGAATTGGAATTAGGTCTTCCTTGAAGGTCTGATAGAATTCTGCACTAAAACCATCTTATCCTGGGCTTTTTTTTTTTTTTTTTTTTTTTGGTGTGGAGACTTTTAATGACTGCTGCTATTACCTTAGGGGTTATGGGACTATTTAGATGGTTTATCTGCTCCTGATTTAACTTTGGTACCTGGTATCTGTCTAGGTAGTTGTCCATTTCATCCATGTTTTCCAGTTTTGTTGAGTATAGGCCTTTGTGGTAGGATCTGATGATTTTTTGAATTTCCTCAGTTTCTGTTGTTATGGCTGTCTTTTCAGTTCTGATTTTATTAATTTGGATACTGTCTCTGTGCCCTCTGGTTAATCTGCCTAAGGGTTTATCTATCTTGTTGACTTTCTCAAAGAACCATCTCCTGGTTTTGTTGATATTTTGTATTGTTCTTTCTTTTTCTATTTGGTTGATTTCAGCCCTGTGTTTTATTATTTCCTGCCTTCTACTCCTCTTGTGTGTATTTGCTTCTTTTTGTTTAGAGCTTTTAATTGTGCTGTCAAGTTGTTAGTATGTACTCTCTCCTGTTTCTTTTTGTAGGCACTTAGAGCTATGAGTTTTCCTCTTAGCACTGCCTTCATGGAGTCCCACAAGTTTTGGTATGATGTGTCCTCATTTTCATTAAATTCTAAAAAGTCTTTATTTCTTTCTTTATTTCTTCCTTGACCAAGTCATCATTGAGTAGAGAGTTGTTCAGTTGTGCATGTGTGTTTTCCATTGGTTTTGTCATTATTAAAGACCAGGGTAAGTCCGTGGTGTTCTGATAAAATGCATGGGATTATTTCAATCTGTTTGTATCTGTAGAGACCTGTTTTGTGACCAAATATATTCTCCTATTTTGGAGAAGGTATCACGAGGTGCTGAGAAAAAGGTATATTCTTTTGTTTTTAGGATGAAATGTGCTACAGATATCCGTTAAATCCATTTGGTTCATAACTTCTGTTAGTTTCAAAGTGTCATGGTTTAGTTTCTGTTTCCATGATCTGTCCATTGCTGAGAGTGGGTTGTTGAAATCCCCCACTATTATTGTGTGAGGTGTAATGTGTGTTTTGATTTTTAGTAAAGTTCTTTTATGTATGTTGGTGCCCTTGAAAAATAAAAAAGTGGGAACTGTATTCCCATAAACCACACATTTATTTAAAACATGTTCCTTTCATTTATTTTTTTTAAATAGATGCCAAGGAATTTTCTGCTGAGTGTCTACAGCACCCTACAACTAGACATACGTAACCTAGGTGAAAGCATTTGGCATAATCCCAGTCAGGTATCTAATATGGGGAAGAGGGCATGTTTGTGTTTATTTCTGGTAGATTCTGTAGGAGCATGGTGGCACCAGTGTGACTGATGAGACATGCTGATGTCAGGACAAACAATGATGCTGACCTGTTATCTTGCTAAGTGCCCTGACAATGGTGACTGGGAAGATATATTGGGCATGTGTTCCTGACCCACCTTTCTTGCCTATATCCCAGACAGAACAAGCTATCTTGCCTCAAGTTTTTGGATCTTATGTGACAGAGAATCAAAAAGAGATGTTACAATAACTTTTATATTTTTCTTAAATGTGACCAGTTACTTGGACTCAATCATGGACTGGTCTAGATATCAATCCAATATTGGAAATATTGGATTCTTCTTTTGGAAGACTCTTCAGGACATTTTGAGAGACATATTTGGAAGTTAGCTGCAGTTCTCTATGATGTTATATTAGCAAAAGATAAAGTTGGGACAGGATCTGGATTTAAAACAAATGTTAGTTCATGTGTTAATGGTCTTTTAATTGTCATGTTAAAATTACTTTTGTTTCTTCAACTGTATTTAATATAAGTTGTATTGATTGTACACTTTCTAATCATGTTAGTGTGTTGAAACCTGGCATGTCTGCTATGGGGTTAACTCAACAAGCTTTTGTTTTATTGCCCTTGGTAATACAGTTACCTTAGTATTCTGACAAAAGCTTGCAAGTACTGGAGGAAGTGATTCAGGCTTTAAGCAGACGCAAGAGTATAGTTGGCTTGACTATTGCTGGTATAATAACTTTAATTACATTAATTGCTAGCATCACTGTTTCTACAGTTACTTTGACATAAGAAGTTAAGATACCTACTTTTGTTAATGATTTAGCAAAAAAAAAAATGTTACTAGTGTGTTGAGTATACAAGAGGATTTAGATAGTTGGAATAACAGATTAAGGTTCTTTATCCTATTCAAACTATTTGCAGGAAGATCAGAGTTTAATAGTAAGAAGCTATCTCGAATGTCATGCCAAAAACCAAGGGTGTTGTGTTCTAAAATTTACAATGATAGTCATTATAATTAGGAAAAATTTAAAGACACATGCAAGGTATTTGGTATAATTCCAACACCTTTCTGGATGCTTTGACTTTCCATAGAGAGATTATGAATTTAAAGAATGCTCCTCTTCTGAGCTTTGATGCAGCAGATATTGCTGATAAAATTATCCATGGCCTGAGGTCAGTATTTCCATTTTAGTCAAGCTTCAAGAATGGCACATATAGCTTAATCATGCTAGCCATTTGGTCCTGGGAATACTTTTATTCCTGCCCATTGTCTTAAAGCTTGTTTTTAACATCAACATGTTGGCAGTCAAAGTACATGGCTTGAACCTAAAAATGGACCCCAGACAGAGTTATTACATTATCAGGCTGGCAAGCCAAGGACAGGTAAGATTCTGCACAGAGCCTTACCAACCTAAGACACAAGTGCATTACTTTTGATAATGAATATTCCATGATGGGTAAGGAAGGTATTCTTTTCAGAATAACATAAGACATGCTCAGTCTTGTTTATGAAATAAAAAAGGGGGAGATGTGGAGAGTTTTGGGGGCTGCTCATCAGGAATCTGACATTGGCCAAGGACAAGGAAATGAGCTTCCAGCAGGACTCTGACGTTAGGATAGAACAAAGAAGTAATTTCAGGCAGGAATCTTAATCTTAAGCTAGAACAAAGAAGTAGGCTTCAGGCATGAATATGAATTTGGGCATGGATGGGAAAGTAAGCTGAGATATTTTGATCATCGTGATAAGCCCTTAGAAACAGTGATCAAGAGACTTTGTTTATTGCCTTGCTAACTGAGAACTGATCTTAATATTTACATGTAATTAAAATGGTGTAAAAACAGATTGGGGAAAAATAAAAAATAAAAATTTAAAATATATATATTACAATGGTAAATAAATCACATTAATACATTTATTTAGACATCTTATAAACATACATACAACAATATATAATAGCCTTACTAAACTGTATATTTTTGTTTTTTAGATGGTATTTATCATGCCAGAGTTGGGAAATACCCAGTGGGTTCCTGCTTGCTCAGAAGAGAAGAGGAGGGGGAAGGGGAAGATTTGTGAGAGGGGGTCACAGGGAGGAGGACAGTGACTGGGATGTAAAGTAAGTAAAAAATAAAATTAAATTAAAATTTAAAAAGTTACTTTTTAATGACCACCAATCCTCAAAGCTTCAAGAGAAGATAACTTTTTAAAAGTTTATTTGTATATTCAGTATTTCTCTGATAAAAATAAAAAAGTCAGAAAACAAAACAAAGGATATCTCAATAAGATAAACTATAAACCAATGTCTTTAATTAATACTACTGAAAACTTCTTAACAAAATAATGAATAAAGAATATTAAAATTATAATTGAGGACTAGAAATATTCTTCAACTGTAAAAATGTTCAGCACATGAAAAGCAATTAATGTGTTTTTTAAAAAAAGTATTAGGAAACAAAATGATATTACTTTAATTAATGTAGAGAAATTGCTTGCCAAAATTCAGCAAACTAACATGATTTAAAACAAATTTCTCACTGAAATAGCTCTCATCTCTTTTTTCAAATCAAATGCATTCGGATTTAATTTTACTTAATATATTATATTCATTAAAAATTTTACTTTAATATATTTGTTGAACTTTCCCTAAAACATAGATATTCAAAAGTGCCATAAATTTTAATTCATTTACAGACTTTAAACCAAATTCGTAACAATCTGTCAGTTAAAATGACACTTCTATTGAATTCTGAAGGCTTCAATCACCTTTGAAGAACTGGCAGTCTTTTAGTTGAGATTGTGACAGCTAATATCTGACTAGTTTTTTTTTTTTTAATAAAAAAGATTTGCTCTGGAAATATTTAGATGCCCTACTTTAATGTAAGTATAGTGCCTTGTTCCAATGATAATTATTATAGCTGTGATTTTGTCATATACACACTTTACTATATTGTGGGATCTATCTTTAGTTTTATTAACCCCAGAACCCTGTGGCATAGTGTGTTGCTCGGTAAAGTATTTAGGTTGTCATCTTTGTCTTTTAGTATACTGATTTTGGCTCTTCTGGTTTTTAAAGTTTTCATTAAGAAGTTAGCTCTGTTGTAGGATTTTTCCTTTATCTCTACCTTGTCCATGATCAGACTTACAGAAGGTAGAGTGTATCATAACATTAAGAATTTGCCTAGTACTCAGACAATATAAAAATTTCATTTTATGTTGTTGTAAAGTAAACACTGTATAATTTAACATCTTAACTATTTGAAGGTCATGGCTGATTTATTTTAATTGCTTCCATAATGTTGTGTAAACATTACAACTATATAGTTTTATAACATTTTTAATCTTGATAACCTGAATAGAACTCACTAGACAACTAATTTTAATTCAGATTATTCAATAGTGAAAATTAAAAATACTGCATACAAAGTAATAATATCATATGTGTCTGTATTTGATTAAATTGTTCAACTCAACAAAAATACCATTTCTAGAAAATACTTTCTACAAATATGCTTAACTTTTCTTTAAAGACTGTCATATTCATTGTCCAAGTAGAATACTTTTACTCATTCAGTCTCTCATTCACAACATCTTAATGTATCTTCATTTTAGGTATTGAGATAGTTTTCTTTTAAACATGAGAAAATGAGCAAATCACTTCTGACCTTACTTTCAATTATTTTTAAGTGTCCTGGAGTCTTTTACTCTCTACCTCTCCTTCTGCCTCTATCTCTGTCTCTCTGTGTCTCTCTGTGTCTCTCTATCTCTCTCTGTCTCTCTTTTTCTCTTTCACTCTCTGTCTCTCTGTCTGTCTCCTCATGCCACAGGTTCATTTCAGAGCTCAACCACCGGTTATTTTTCAGTTGTCATCCTTTTTGTTTTTAATTCTCACTTTTATTAGGTAAGTCCATGTATTTTGGAAATATTCCACCATACACATCTCCTACAATAACAACTATCCCTCTTTCCTATCCTCTCAAATTGTGTTCTATCTAACTTAAGAATTACAAATGGTACGGACCAGAATCTCACTCACTCATATATTGTGGAGCCTGGGGATGAAGAACAAAAACAAAGCATCCTGAATTTGGTGTAGTGCTGAAAGGAAAGAAAGAGGGCTGATAGGGATGGGAAGGTATAAGAGAATGTGGTACAAGAATATAATCTGAATATAATACATATCAATATTAAATTATTAAAAAAACAAACTTAATTTTAATTTAGTAAAGATCTTATCCCGAAAGAATAACAACGTAGGAAATGTGACTTGTTCTGAACACCTAAGAATTTTAAAAGAAATAATATTAACATCACATCATTGATGACATCTATAATAGAAGCAGACTATTTTAAAACAGTTTATGATTTAGAAAGTGACATAATATATAATGAAATGAAACATTTTATTACTTGATAATTTAAATTTAAGTGATTGAGTGGTAAAATGTAAAGTATGTTTATTTCATACGAAAAAAAATCTGTCCTCAGGAGAAGAAACTCAACAACTATGTTTAAACTTCTTTCTGGCTTTATAGAGTAATCAATGGCATAAAACTTTATATATTTTAGACACAAATTTGTATTTTTAAATAGGTACAAAATATAAAGTTATTACTGTTATTGATGTTTTATGTGTGTCTCTTTTTGTGTGTGTCTGTGTGCATGTGTGTATGTTTGTTCATTCATATCAGTTCATGTACATTTTTGAATATATAAATAGATAACTTCAGTTAGATGTTATGTCAGTGGAGGCTGAGAATACATTACAGCAAATTTTACATACGCAATGCATTTGATTTAGTCAATGTACACTCTACTGCTTCTGCAAAATGTGTACATATTCTAACTCAAAGTTTGAAGGTTATAATAATATTCCTCCATTTTATCTTTTCTCATCATTACTAAATATTCTAATATTTTCTACTTATATGATATTAGTTTAAAAATACAACATGAGAGAAAGTTAAGTATTTACTTTCTGCCAAGGTCTTAAATGATTCTCCACATGAGTTTATGGTATAACAAATGATTTTACTTTAAATTATATATGTAATTCTGTTTCTATATTCATAGTGTATGTACATGTGTATGTATATTTTATATATATATATGTATATATATGCATATACATATATATGCGTGTGTGTGTATGTGTGTGTGCGTGTGTGTTTCATCTGTCATTTTATGGTTTAAATCATCAGGCAAACTAATGAGATTTCTTATAAATTTACATATTTAGAGTGTCTGTATGTTCATTCATGTCTCCCTCGAAAAGAATCACACAACTTTGGGTACTGAGATTTTGAACTCATGTCTTTTCTGGTGTAAACAGATGGCAACTGGTACCATCTCATCAGCCCTAATATTATCTTCTTTTGATTTAAAACAGTATCATTCACCTCTTTTAAAAATAATTGTTTGAAGATTTCTATCCTTTGTCATAGGTTATTTAACTCTGCATTTGTTCCTTTTTTGCCATCCTTTTCAATGAATCATTTTATTGTAAAATGCATTTTTAATTTAAAAGAGACTTATCTCACACTTTTCCCCAATCCTTTTCTATCTCCAGTCCCAGCCAGGTACCTTTAACCTTTAACCTCTCATAATCATATATATATATATAATGTGTGTGTGTGTGTGCATGTGTGTATGTGTGTGTGTGTCTTCACCCTCAAATTAATAGTCTCTTTTCATTATACACACACACACACACATACACAAATATATAATTTTCTTAGACAAATTTTTATTGTATATATATACATTTTTCTGGGTTTATCACTTTGTATTGGATAGCCAATTCCACATTCAAACTGGGAAAAAATAATTCTAGTCCTAGAAGTCATTAGTTTCCTCTACTCTTTTTGTGTAAGGATGGTATATCTCTCCTTCTATTTCAGCATCCCTATTGATATTGTCATTTTTTTCAGTACAGTTTACATAGCATTTTATAGGAGTCTTATCAGAGCAGAATTCTATATATTCTGTCGTTTAAATCCCTTCTTATCTGTCTTCCATATCGTTCCCTAAGCCATAGATGCAGACTAAGATCCAGATAGAGATAGTATACAAATGTAGATTTTAGAGATGGGTTCCACATAATTATTTGAATGTGTCCAGTCATGGTTTTCTGTCATATTCTCCATTGACTGTATAAAGGAGCTCCTTTTATTAGGGGAGGTAGCTCCACTTACCTGTGGATATAAGTATAATATTTAAATTATTATAAGAAATTATTCTAGTCTAGCAAGATGACCGTAGTCAATTATTTTCTATTACTAGTCTACCTCACTATTTTCACATACTTGACTAGGAATCTAGAACCAGGCATGATTTCTCTTCTGCTGAGTAGTTTTTATGTCAAATGAGAGAGTTGTTAGTTACCACTATTTGAGTGCCACTATTGTACCTCTAGGAATATCTTACCTTGGTTTTATTATAGGTCATAGTTGTTATATCTGAGTAAGACTATCATTTACTTCCCTAGCTTGATAGCTCACATAGTATTGTCTGGTATCAAGGTAGATAAGATGCCGTGAGGAGGCTTTCAGAATTCAAGAATCCAGTTTAAATAATCTGACTTCTGTGTCTTTAGTGTTTTCTGTCATCAGTAATTAGGACTTACCTTTACAAGGGCAACCAAGAACTATATCATATAAAGATTTAGGAATCTTCTGGACTATGTTGACCAAATTTCTTATGTCAGGTACTAGGACTTTCTTACTTTATACTACCTATGGTGTATTCATAATCTCAAGTGGCATAACTTCTCTTGAAATGTATATGATTGTATGCATTGCATAGGATTTTAAATAAATATAAAGTAATACATTTAAGTCTTTGTAAAACAACTATGGCAATTGATTTCATTAGGATATTTTACTATTCCAACTTTCATGCTGACTCAGCTATTACTGATTCATACCTCTGCTGAGTATTCTCCATCTATAGGATTTCAGTTATTTTATATAAACTGTGTCAAATATCTGCTTTTCAAATTTTTATTTATCAACTTCTGTGAATATGTTAATCAAGGGAACAAGCCCATTATACCTACTATAGAAGTAACCTGGTGGATTCTGTAGCCAGGTGGTTTTACTTAACAGGGTCGAATAACTGGACATGTCCTGTGATTCACTAAACTTTGAATCATAATATCTGGGAGTTTCTTCTTTGTTTGAGTCTAGGCACAAGTAGTCTAACAATTCAATTCCTTCATAGTTCTATGAGTATGAAGGAGAGTAGACTTCCTGAGAAGAGTCTCAGAATGCAGAGGAATAGAGCTCATTCCTTAACGAGAAGCATGTACTCTGAGCAGTTCTCCCAGTGATGGTTGTGTGCTGGATTTGTAGAGAAGCAGGACACATTTCACTTCAATGAGTACTATTGCTTTCAGGTTTATAAAACATAGAGGTGACTTTTCCAACATTTTTCAATTTTAGCTCAAAATGATTGCTTGTGGTTATTAACTAACCGATCCATCTGTTTCTGAGATCAAACTCAGAGATCCTTTTAGAAAGAGTGTTGCCTTTCACAAGTTATTATTTTATTTTCGTTATTGGGTAGTTTTGAGTACTTTATCTTATCTTGTTCAACTTTCTGTATATTTTATCTTACTTACATTATATATATATATATATATATATATATATATATGCATACACACATGTATATGCATATACATTCATATATGGGTATATATCAATATACATATACATATATATGCTTCACATATATGCTTCACATATGTTGATGTAAAGTTTTATACATACATTCATATATATGTTTATACTCATATAGGTACATATATATTATTTATAATATATATTTAATTTTATACATATACTTATATACATATATGTGTATATAATTATTATTGAATATATTTCCCTTAAATAGATTTTATGTTCAGACTGAAGAAATAAAGCAAACTTAAGATTTCAGATGAAATTCAGAAGGATTCTAGCTTTGTTTTTGTTTTTTTTTTTTTTAAAATCTTGAAGCATAAATAATTCAATTTCACATTCATTTGCCTCACCAACCAAATGAATCAAAATAAAAGATCAATTTGCAGGAGCAATAAAGAATAATGAATGAAGAAAAGCAGAATCTGAAAATTGGATTTTTTTCTATTTCATTTGCATAAACTTCTTTCAATAAAATGTAGTCAAACTTATTTTATATTTTAGAATATGTTTGAAAATATGGCTGGATTACTATAAATTTAATAATACATAAATATATCATAAAATACTATGTTAAAATCATCTGTTACTGATTTTTGAACAGAATTAAAAATCTCCTTCTTTCCTTAAATTTCCAATTATTTTATTTGATAATCTCCCAAAGCCTTTGCCACAGTGTCTGGTCCAGCACTGCTCAGTGCCCTTTATTTTCCACTCCGTGGTCCTTAGGCAGCTTTGCCTGTTCCACTGTGGTGAGCATGTCTCTCTCACAGCGCATAATATGGACCGTGTCAGGTCAAGGCTGGTGAAGGGCTTCAACTACTGTTAACACTTGTTTTCCTGCTGACATTTTGATAATCTTTTATTCATTTTAATAACTAAGATAGATTCAATACAGAGTTCATTGCTGAATAAATGGAACAAATATCTAGGTAAAGAAAATATTTAACATGATTTATTTGTAGATTATATGCATTACAAAATTTAGTCTTGTATGTCTTGGCAAGGTAGCCCAATGGGTAAAGGTTCTTATCTCACAACTCCAAGTGAAATAGTTCAATTCCTAGAATCTGTGTAATTTTGGAGAATAGATCTGACTCTACAGATTGGTCCTGTGGCTTTTACATACATGAAGAGACATGTGAATCTATGACTGCACTTCCTTATTCATACATATGCATACATACACACATGCACACATATACTCACATAAACTCATACAACCTTTTAAAAGAAAAATGTTACAAATAAAATATATTTTTTTCAGAATTATTTGATTAACCTAGCAATTACTTTCTCTGCTGATTGCAGGTGAACTTATACAATTTGTAAGATAAGTGTAAGTGGACATAGAAATAATATTAAGTGGAAGTTCTTATAAGGTGTTTATTTTATGGCTGACAAAGTAAATGTACAGACATAACTGAGGTTTTAAACCACAATAACTGACAGAGTCTAATCTTGAAGAAAACTTTCTCTAAACTTGTCCATGGTCCACATGTTCGCAGATCTCAGTTAAATTAAAGAAAAATGGATCTCTAAAAATGTGATCTATCAAATAATAATATTTCATTGATCAATATATTTTATACCATTTTAAATATTTTTCTTTCTCATGAAAGAAAATTTCAAAAGGTTACAAAAGTGTGCATTACATGTGTACATATCTATTACTGTTTGCTTGTTTGATAATGCAAACGGACATCTTCAAAAATGTGTGTAAGTTGCTGCTTCAGAAAATATTTTGAAGTATCAGTTAAAATCATATTTAAGAGTTGATATCATGTTCATGATATGGCATGGAGAATTACTTGAATCATAGTTTTTCTTTTACTTTGACACACACACCATCACCACCACCACCACCACCACCACCATTCTTAATAAATGCAAATCTGTTAAGTTCATTATTCTGAGGAGCTGGAGAGATGGCTCAACATATTAGAGCACATGTTCCTTTTCCTGAAGACATTGTTTCTCCCTTGGCTCCCACATTCCACCTCATAATTTCCTATACCCTAATTTTGGGAGATCCAATACTCTTTCTGGCCTCTCCATACACCAGGCACAAACATATTTCTTTCCATGCAGACTGTAAGTTTATATATTATGGTTTCTGCCTTTGTATTTTACAAGATTTCTGTGTTGTAATTCTATTTATTGTCAGTTAACACTCATATAGATGCTTAGGTATTAGCAAATTAAATTAAACTAAATTAGGTATTAATAGAATAAAAATATACAATTAAAATTCTGCTCAATTATTCCAGAGAATAAAATTGCCTATAATTATATTTTTACATATCTATATTTACATACAGCCCTCTGTGCACTGCAGAAAATACACACACACACACACACATATATGTAAAATTATTTTCTCATATATCAATTTTCAGAAATTTTCAGGGCTGGAATCTCCCAACATGATTAGTACTAATGTCATATAATCACATAGAAATAATTGAAAAATTCTCTCTAATAATTTGCAATAGTGGACAACAGTTGCATTCTAATTAAATCTGGAAAGTAATGAAAGCCAGACTATTTAGTTCTCAATATCTGAAAGTAGAGTCTAAATATAATAATACAATTTTGAATTAGATTTTTGCTAGATGGGTAGCTATATTAAACAACAGAAATCCAGGCTGACATTTTGTCACTAACTGCTCTTCTCATCAGAAATCTTTTACTTTACCATGGACACCACAATATGTTTTCTAAGAAAAAGAACATACTATAGAAAACAATTATTTGTGTCACAATGGGAAGGTCATTGAATTTATATAATAGCTGAAATAACAAATAGTTTACAATTAGCTAATAATGATATTGTGCATGAGTGTTTTTTATTCATCCCCTTCTATTAAGTTGACAATTAATAGGACTTTAGAGTACATGAACTAGTATTATTATAAGTGGCTTCATAAATATGATCTAAAGTTAAGCATTATAGATAAAATTGTATTGCTTAAGTGTATATACTCATAATTAAATGTTCAATATCGAGTGTTAAAATTTTCATTATCATATTATGACATAGATAATTCCAAGTATATAGAGTAATTATTTAAAAAAAAAGTATTGATTTGTTCATGGTACAGGCTATGCAATCTGTTGGAAAATAAATGGTGTCAAAAGCCACATCACATTGTAAACACTACAGTTTGGTGTATTAATATGCCAAAAGTGTTTTTCCCACAGGTGCAATAATGACACAGCTGATATGACTGTTACCAACATCTTTGTAATCGAATAGAAGCCTCACTCCACAAGACATAGCTCTGTTTCGTGATATGAAACCAGTCAAACCCCATTGAAGCAGAAATTTTCTGTGATATTTTACTAAGGCAGACTCAGAAGTTTTTCTGAGGTAAGACCTATTGGAGGATACATTATGTTTGGAGAGAGTACAAACAGGACACAAATGACAGGGACTGTGTGCTTATAAAGCTAGGCTTGCAATGTTTTGTTGGTCTTATGTCTTCATGGATCTTGACTTCATTGAGAGAGGTATGGCAAAAAAATTCTCATGGCATCCCAGCTGTTTCTGGTTGCTCCTGCTGGCTCCTACTGATTTGGCAGTGTCCTTGATGTGTCTGCTGGATCCTGCCACAGCTGTAGCTTAGTTGTGTTTGCTCTCCTGACACTACCGAACTGGATTTCTGATATCCTGATAAATGGAGGTTGGAGTTGCCCCAAAGAACTACTTCTAAATAGTTCCACATTACCTTTTCCTAGTTACCATTTTTCCCTTGAGTGGTGGGCTAGGAAGGGGATGAAGCATTTGAGAACACTTATTAAAACTAGGTTTTAAAAAAATTTAAGCTTACAATCCCTAAGTGAGGAGACCTTAAGTTCTAGCGGGGAACTTACTACTATTTTTCAGTCAAACTGTTATGTCACCAAGCTGTCTTCTACATGTTCGTGTTTATACCCATAGTCAAATGTTATTCTCAAATTGAGAGAAATGACCTCACATTGAAGTGACTAGTGGTGAATACAGAGACGTATGGCTGCTCAAGGTTGATAATACATAATAGTTGAATTATCAGCCCTAAATCAAACATTATTATCCATCTATGACTCTGAATACTGCACAAAGGGGAACAAAAGCTGTAGGGGAGAACCATAAAATGTTATCAGCTGAATACAATACAACAACTGAAATTTCGATCATGCATGAGGCAGAGCTCTCTACCATGGGCCTCCAAAAATCTAGGCTTGTCAAAAATAAACCTGTATAAAGGAAATCAGAGGGCCCCACCCTCCTTGCTTACTTATTGGCTATTCTTAGATACTGTAGGAGGGGAAGTTATTTTCTACAGTTACTACATCTGTTGTGGGGCAGTGGGCTGTGAGAAGCAGCTGGCTGCCTGGTTGAGCAGAGGCCTTGAACCCCGGACCTTTATGGGGCAGTAGGTGTTTGGCTCTGCTCCTGGGC
Source organism: Grammomys surdaster (assembly GCF_004785775.1). Taxonomy (NCBI): domain Eukaryota; kingdom Metazoa; phylum Chordata; class Mammalia; order Rodentia; family Muridae; genus Grammomys; species Grammomys surdaster. The sequence goes on from NW_021620885.1 coordinate 5,301,216, forward strand.
CCTTGTTCTTTTCCTTTAGCTTCAGACCCCACAGCCCCTCCCACAGAGAGGTCTACGGCCATCAGAGGAACAGTGCCTCAGGCTCTCCCACATGTAGATGAGGTATTACCAAGCTCTCAGACCAAGCCAATAGGCATTTTGGGACTGTGTAAGGGTATTCTGGGTTATGGTTGGGCAGTAACCTAGAACCCCAAGACTCTGTGTGAGAAACCGCAGGAGTTCAGCATGCCCCAAGAACCCAGGGTCCTGAAAAGAAGTCTAGTCTCCTTAAAACTCAGTCATGTAGGCCGGCCGTTACAGCCCCTGCCAAAGTGCACAGGTAAAGGGTGTGACTAGAGGCCTCATGGTCTAAGATTAGAGCGGAGCAAATTAAGCATGCCTCCCCAGATCTTCCCCTGATCGTCTCAAGATTCTCCCTTTTTCTCCCTCCCTATATAACTTTGGACTGCCCTGAGTTTTACGGGGGTGGGAGGTACATCCAAATCCATCCACTATCCACCATGACAATAAACCCTTTTGGAACCAAGGACTTCCTTGTGTCATTGGGGCCTGCCACCACCAAAGCCTCCAGGCCACTGGAACCATAGACATTCCTCCTGCATGTGGTACCGCAGCAACGTGGAAAGCTTCTGGGCCACCATCACAGTGGCCCTCTAATTTTTCCCCACAAGGCATTGTCTGCTGCCAGACCCTAACCCACCCTTAAACTATATAAGGCCTCTATTCAGAAGAAGTAAAATGTGTGTGCAAGAATCATCCTCTTGTCTGAGAATTTAAAGAGCTGTAACACTTGGGGAGAGATCTGTTCTCCCGGAACCTGCCTGGGACACCAAGCTGTCTTCTTGCCAGCTAGCCAGCTAGCCTACACCTCACTGGCATACCTGGGACTGGTTCAGTGTGGAGAGAAGAGTGCAGCACCTGGGAGTGACAGGGCAATGACAGTAGAAATGTGAGCAGAGGCAGCAGCAGAGGCAGTGGAATCAATTCCCCTCCCTGCTCGCACCCTGTCCCCAGCCAGGCCTATGATCACCGTGGGATACACTCCAGAACAGGGGACCCTCAATCTATAATGCCATCAAATATTGTTGGATAACTCTTGGTATCTGTTCACACAAACAATTAACTCAGTAAGTCATAAAACAAAACTAAAGAAAAATAACATTAACTAAAGTTCCTTGCTGGGAAGAAGTAGTTAGCATATGTGGGTTCGGGAGTTCAGAGAGTTTATAAAACAGTAATCAGACATCTTTACTTTATATATATAAATTGTTAAAAGATAAAATAATTTAATACAATGAATAAAAGTCATTCTCGATGTTTAGGGTATTACATTTGTAATTTCAAACTCATAAAATCATAAATAAGAATAACATTTTTATGATAATATAAGCCATATTTTGTATTTACAAATGGGAAATATTAATAAAAAATTTCTATGCCAATGTTAAAACCTCAACTTTAAGAATTTAATGAGTAGAACAACGAGTAAAATTATTCTTCTATCCTTAGCTAAAATAAAATCAGGATATTTACCATTAAAATTTTAATATGAGCAAAAGGGGGATAATAAGGTGCAGTTTTGGATGATTTTTTTGTGAAAGTTAAAGGATGAAAAGTGGCACAGTTGCTCAAAGATCAAATTGAGAAATAAGACTTGTAGAGAAACTGTGCAACTGATAGGAGACTCAAGTGAATTCACAATGTCAAGTTAAAGTCAGAGTTCTTATACTCAGTGAATATCCATGAAGTCTATAGTTCAACTTCTTAGGTAAGTTACAGGAAATAATAACATACAAGTTCAAAGGAAGCTTTTAAGTGTACTGAGTTAATACTTGAGAGTCAGTAAAGTACAAGACATAATTCAAATCCCATGTAAATGTTAAAAAGAAATTTAAAAAATGATATTTTTCAGGTAGA
>NW_021620885.1:5303232-5327111 GCF_004785775.1 Grammomys surdaster
TATGGGTGTGTGTGTGTGTGTGTGTGTGTGTGTGTGTGTGTGTGTATGTGTGCGTATCCATATGTAATAGAATGTGATCAGATACTGAATAAAAGAAAATCCAAACAACATTTACATCATTTAGTTTGACCAAGCCTAAATATTTAGACTTGAAGCTGTAGAGTTCCAAGCTTCGTCCCTTGACCTGCCAGTTACGGGCTGAAGCACATTTTAGTAAAGTGTGTTTGTATGTGCTGAAGAAGAAATGCTCTCTTGTGTTTCTTTTGCATAAATGTGGTCAAGCAGGGTTTGTAGGATTGCTTGCTAATTTGCTTAGGGCACTATCTTTGGAAAAATTAAGAACTAAATGACATCCATCACCAGAGGGAGCAAAGACTTTGAGACCACCTGCTACTTGCTTTGACACATCAATGCCAACCTTTTAGAAAGTGTCTAAGCAACAGGGGGTAATGACCAGGTGTGTGGGCATATTTTGTGACTTCATTTCTGCGTTTGATCAGTTGAAAGTACAAGTAGGTTATTTTTAGGGATTTTTAGGTTTTTTTTCCAGAATATATTTCTAACATTATGTTTCCTAGGTTATTCTTGTATTAATTTTTAACGGCATCACTATAGAAAACTTTTGAGATATACTTTTGTTTTACCTGTTCAAAGTTAGCACTTAATAGTAACCTGCATTTTTCCTTTATTCTTACCTTTATTTTTTATTGAATATTTTCTTTATTTAAATTTCAAATTCCCTTTTCTGGTCCCCCCTATGAATCTGCCATGCCCACGCTTCCTTGCTTCCATGAGGATATTCCCCCACTCACCCACCCATTCTTGCCTCCCTGGCCTCGAATTTCCCTATACTAGGGTATTGAGGCTTCACGGGACTAAGGACCTCTTCTCCTATTGATACTCAACAAAGCCTTCCTCTGCCACATATGTGTCTGGAGCCATGGGCCACTCCATGTGTACTCTTTGGTTGGTGGATTATTTCCTGGGTCCTTTAAGGTGTCTGGTTGGTTGATATTGTTGTTCTTCCTATGGGATGCAAAACCGTTCAACTCCTTCAGTCTTTTCTGTAACTCCTCCATTGGGGGAACCCTGTGCTCAGTCCAATGGCTGGCTGTGAGCATCCACATCTGTATTTTCCAGACTCTGGCAGATCCTCTCTGGAGACAGCTATCTCATGGTCCTATCAGCAAGCACTTCTTGGTGTCCTAAATAATGTCTGGTTTGGTACCTGTATAATTTAGGATGGACCTCCAGGTAGGGCAGTCTCTGGATGACTTTTTCTCCAGTCTCCACACTTTGTCTCTGGGAAAAAAATATGGAGACAAATTTAATTTTTTTCTTTGTTTGTTTGTTTGTTTTTCGAGAAAGGTTTTCTCTGTATAGCCCAGGCTGTCCTGGAACTCACTCTACAGACCAGGCTGGCCTCAAACTCAGGCCTCAAACACAGAAATCTGCCTGTCTCTGCCTCCCAACTGCTGGGATTAAAGGCGTGCACCACCACTGCCTGGCAATATTTTTTTCTTAAATTTTTTAAGAAAAATTTTTTTTCTATCTTTAATCCCCTTTCCCGGTCTCCACCCCAATACAGAAACCTCCTATTCCATCCCCCATCCCCTGCTTCGATGAGGGTGATCCTCCACCCATCCAACAACTCCCTGCCCTCAATTCTCCTACACTGGGGCATCTAGTCTTCACAGGACCAAGGGCCTCTCCTCCCATTGATGCCAGACAAGGCCATTATATCCTTACTCTCACCCAGCTCCTTTCAGATTGTACCTACTCTCCTTCTGACTTCCCAAAATAGAAGTAAAACCTATACATGGGAGAAAAAAAAACTGGACTTCTCAAATAAAATCAAAAGCATATTTAAACACATAAAGTGATTTTGTGCTGTCCTGGACATATTTTTTGTTGAAGACATTCTTTCTGAGGAGTAATTTGACCCACTTGTCCCTTGTCCTTCTGTCTCCTCTTCTGCATAGATAATTGATCCTTTACTAGAGAAGACTGATGAAAACAGTCTTTTTAGTACTAAGTGCTCCAAAGCCTCACAGTCTCACATGCTGTCTGTCCATCTGTGGGACTGTAAGTTAATTACCGCCTACTAAGATGAAGTCTTCTTTGAAGACTGTTGGGCAAGGCTTGGCTTCAGCATTGAGACATCTTATTGCTGGGATCCTATAGTAAATAATAGCAGTAGGTTTCCTCCTAAGGTCTGTGATCTATTTAATCTCAAATTCTTGGCCACTTTAAAGATTTCAAACAAGAATGGTTTCCATCTCATGGATGGACCTTTAAACCCAGTCAAACAGTTGAATAGTCTGTCTCAGATAGGCTGTTATTCTGTTGCAGACACATCATCTTTCAGGATCTGAACATGACTCAAGATTTTTTGCAAATGTTATGAAGTAATATTTTTCAACATGTGCCACACTCAATGGCTCTACTCTGCATGATGTAGTAACCCTAAATTGTCAAGTATAGATGCCTTACTAGGAAGAACAGATGAATAATTTTATCTTTTATGAATAATATATATATATATGTATATATGTATGTATATAAATAATATATTCATGAGATAAATACAAAACAAAGTATAAAATACAAATATAATTGTACATATTTTATGCAAAAATGTTTTACAACTAAAACTAGTATAAATAATAATTTTTCAGAAAGGTGAATGATTTTTAAAAATTTGAAACAGAATACATAATGATAATAGCAGTAATGTAGTAAGTAAAAGTACTAAAGTAGTTGTATGACTCAAATAAAGGAATTTATAATAAATCATAATAGCATCACAATGGAAAGAAAAACAGTGTGTAGTCATGTACACAATTAAAATAAATTTTTTAAAATTAACTACTGTTTACCATTACAAATAAAATTAAGTGATGAAAATGAGCTGAAACAATTTTAAATGAGTTCATAATTTTATGAAGAGAGTAAAATTTTGGAATCTATTATCTCCTACCTCTACTAACTCAGCTCAGGTGAAACAAATTGCACAAAGAAGGATTCATCATTATATCATAATTTAGGTGTCTGGCACTATTTCAAATGTTGTCCAATACCTATGAAGATAATCTGCATTAAAATTACTTTGTATAATTATAGGAAAAGCAAACTGTGGTATGATTGTGATGTAGCAGTTTTCTCATTTAACTTGCCTAAGATCTCAATTGGATAATGCCTGTGTACATGTCTAATGTAATGCAATGTTCTAACTAATATGGACAAGATAATTCAAAATGATAGGTAGTAAGTAAAGAAACTCATCACTGGAAAATAGATTCCGAAGCAAATATACAGAGAAAAGTTTTATACTTATTTGTCTTGAAACCAAGCCAACCAATATTTTTCATGTGTGTACTTGCCTTCTGTTTTGTTTTATCTTTGAAATTTTATTATTTTATACTATTGAGAAATATGAATAATCACAAAGTTTACAACTTTCTTTCATGTCTTCTTCATGTAATCAAACTTACAAAGCACATTTTACTTTAACTACTTTCATGGTATGGACCTGTGTGTGTGTCATTAAATAACATGTATATCTACTTTCTTAAATTTCTACCTTACATGCTGACTGTCAACATAATGTGTCAGGATGTGGAAATAATGTGTCACATGATACTAATAGTTACACTTACACACCCTTAGCTTATTTTTTTAAAGTGCATATGGGTGTAACTAGAAATTATCATCCTGAGTGAGGAAACACAGACCTAAAAGGCCTTGCATGGTATGTATTCACTGATAAGTGGATATTAGCACTAAAGTACAGGATACCCATAATACATCCCACAGACTTAAAGAGGTTACACAGAAAGGAAGGCCCAAGTGAGGATGCTTGAATCTCAATAGATGGGGGGGGGGGAAGAAAATAGTCATAGGAGACAAAGGGTGGGAGAAAACTGGGAGGGAGACAGAATTTGGAAGGTAATAGGCAGTCAGGATCAGGTATGGGGAGGGACAGGAGAGAGGCCCAGAGGCCCAGGAGAATAAAGAGAAATTTGCTGCTGCTGAGAGTGGTGGTGGGTAGTTTTTAAGAAGCCCTAGAGACCAGGGCTGGAGTTGTTTTCAGGATTCAATGCAGGTGGTCTTAAGTGAGGATATAGAAACTGGAGAAGTTATGTCCTGTGGTCATGCAGAACCCCCAGTTGAAGAATAAGAACACCAACTCATCAACAACATTTTTGGCCCAATTTTTTTATTGCTGTCTAAAAGAAATGCAGAGAAAAAGATAGAGTAGAGACTGAAGGAGTAGCCAACCAATAACTGGCCCAAAATGAGACCCTATCCATGGGAAAGCACCAATCCATGGTACTATTAGTGACACTCTGTTATGCTTGCACATAGGAGCCTAGCATAACTGTCCTCTGAGATTCTCTACCCAGCAGCCGAGCAGACACCCACATCCAAACATTGATTGTATGGAGGTTAAGGACACTGATGGAAGAAATGAGGAAGGATTGAAGATCCAAAATGATACAAATTCATAGGAAAATCAACAGAATCATCTAACCTGGACCACTCTCAGAGACTGCCACCAAAAAAAGAGCACACATTGGGTGGACCAGAGGGAATATCCAAGGAAGCCAGACCCTCTCAGGGGAGAAGGGAAGTGGGTATGATGAGGGACCCTATTGGGGGGGGGTAACTGGGAGATGAAGCAATTGGGATGTAAAAACAATTATTAATAAAAAATAAAATGAAAAAAATATATATGTAAATACATACATCTATATGTTTATATACACAGAATACTAAAAGGCTGTACAGAAATTTCTGAGTAATGTCTTTTCAATCTTTCCTAAATTTCATCTCATATTTATGTTAAAACTAGAGAAGTAGAGTTGATTGATTATGTGTGTGTAGTTTTAGAGGACCTTTTATTCTCAGTAAACTATTTTCTATACTTACTACTCAGTTGACACATGAAAACATTTCAAGTAAAATGAGATCTTTTATAGTCATTCTGTCTTCTCTACACAGAACTGACCACCTGGAAACCAAAATTCTTATAGTATCTCGATGAAGATGTATTTATAAAACAATTTTAAAACAGCGAAAACATTCTGTATGTGAACTTATGAGTTGTGTTTTTTTTCCTGAGAATAGTATGATTGCTGTCTATTATGTTGCTATGTGTATAAATAGTTCATCTCATTTATTTATTGTTGTTGAGTAGTAGTCCAAGGAACATCAATATCAATAAAAGCAATAATCTTCTGCAGGATATGTTTTTGGGGACTTGGATATAAATAAAAAAACATCATGCTATTAGCAATCATTCACAGATTTTGAATCTGTTGTTACCACTGTGTGGTTTAGAAGTTTTATATCGGATGTATATTATCAATAATCCTTAGTACAAAAAAATCTAATTATTCTATGAAACTGTTATCTATACTATTAAACAAACCAGCAATGGATGAAAATTGCAATATATATGTAACATATAACACATAACACATGACACATAACATATAACATATATAATATACAACATATAACATAAAGCATACACCATATAACACCATATAACATATATGTATATGTATGTATGTGTATATATATAATTATTAATAGCTTGTATTTTTATAATTTTTCTAATGCACTTCTACTGGAGCAATAGTAATAGACTAGCAGGACTTAATTTTATTTATGGCAACATTGATAATGTGTTAATTTGGTGTGATTTGTTTCCTTATATAAAACCATTTCTGTACAAATTTTGTAGATTTCTTAATTGTTATCTTTGGTATTCAAGTTTGACAGTAGTTTATATAATATACGTATGAATCATTTGTTAAAACTTTAGTTTATCTATATTTGTGCCCACTCTGAAGCTTGCCTTTCACTTTGGTTAAATGAAATATTTCAGATAATATCATTGTGAGATATTCATTCTATCCATTTGAAGTTATGTAGGTTCATGTAAAAGAATTATTTTTGTGTTCTGCTTTTCAAACATTTTTCCCTGTGAGACCTTTGGCTGATTTTTATTTCATACTTAAATATCTCATTTATTTTTAGTTAGTCTTTCCAGATATTTTGAGGTTGTATTTATGATGATACATTTTATTCTAGATATCTAGTTGTTTTGTTATTATACTTGAAAGAATTCTTGCTTAAATTGGTTTTATGCTTTGTCAAAAAATAGATTATTATACTTCTGAGGCTCTGTTTATGTTTCCAAAGATTTTCTACCAGTCTATGTTTAATCCTCTCTAAAGCAACATTTTTGAGACTTATGATAATATCTTGTGTCTTGATATAATGTAAAGTGATAATTAATATTATTTTCCAACTTGACACAAACTAAAATAACCTAGGTAGAAGAAATGAAGAAATCTCAATTGAGAAGTGAATATATATAACTATATATATCTATATATTTATATTATATATATATATGTCATATATATAGTTATATAGTTATATATAGTTATATTTCAAAACAAAGAAATACTTAAGATTAACATAAAATTGAAGTAGAGGAATACAACTTCTAAATAAACTAAAGTGACGTTGAAATATAAATCAGCAAGTTTGCCCTATAGATAGTTTGTGTGGAGACTTTCACTTTTTTTATGATTGATGTGAAACAGCCCACATTGGGTGCACTTCACACATGAGAAGGTGGCTTTACTTGCACACCATGGAAAGAAAACAAGTCAGTCTTTCATGTCTCTCCTTCAGTTCACGCTTCCAGATACCTGCTCTGACATCCTTCAATGATGGATGGTGATATAGAAATATAATTTACATAAATCTATTCTTAAAAGCTTGGTTTTGGTCAGCATGTTTTGTCACAGCAATTGAAGATGCATGAAAGCAGATGCAAATTGTGTTAAATCAACATGGATATTTGACTATAAATTTTATTATACATTGGTTAATGTTTTAATGGGCAGACTGTTTATGTACATCAAACTGATTTTGAAATTAATAAATTCGTATTGGCATTATTAATTTTATGGATGAATTGTCATGATTATTACTATTTATATATATTATTGCTTTAGAATTTCAGACATGAATATAATTTTATGATCAAACTCTTTTCCCATTCTTTATTCTCACATTTCTTGCCTACCTTCAACAACATCTTTCCTTCAAATTTTTGTGTTCTGTTTTAATCCATACTATGGTAGGTGTCACGGTTCATAAGTGAAGCTATTAAAGGAGAATTTAATTGATGACCTGATATCTCAGCTTTCCAAACACAAAATTGTTTTAGAATGTGCTTTTCTGCCATTCATTCTGATATATAGTAATAGAGTGGACACTCTTTCCCTTGTGATTGTATAGAGCTTAAAGTCATGTGAACTTTGCTCATAAGACCATGTTTAATCCTTAGAATACCTTTGCAATATATCTCTGATGCCCTAAATAATGTCTATACCACCAACTAGAGTCTTAACAGGTTGGGATGTTTACAAAGAAAAAAATAAAACCTCATCTACTTATCTATTTTTTGGAATCATTTTTCATCACGTGAAATGAACCTGCAAGATATACACAGTACCCTGAGGTCTATCCACAACTCTGTATTTATTTTTATTTTCAATGATAAATCTATTTCTTTCTAGATTTTCCTGCATGTTTTCCTTCTTTAGCATTTTGTTTTCTATTTGTAACATTTTTATAATCAACATATTAAAATTGAATAATGAATTTATAATCTGTTTGCTAGATGATTATATTGCTGTGTATTATTTATTCTGTAAATGTCTAGAAATAAACACTCTAATTACTTTTACAAAGAATAAATAGTCTTGATAAGGTGCAATATCTGTATTTCAACACTTTCAGAATTACTCTGGGTCTGGCTAGATAGACTCAAGCCACAAAACTCCCTCTTGTTTTTCCTAAGAGGAAGAAACTTAGTTCTGTGGAGCTATCAGATAACAAATTAAGAGCCCTCTGTAATCTCCCTGGGGGCATAGTTTATTCTTCTTTTTTCATTGCCAGAGGCAACCCAGGTTCCTGCAAGATAGTATATTCATGGAGAAATGGACAAGCACTCAATTTGAAACCCCATTTGTATTCAAGGAGTTCCTTTCTTGCACAATTTTCTCTCCTGAGAGGATCTCTATGGAGCTAGAAGTTGAGTTAGGGAAATGCAATCATCTCATTATTATTTGATTGTTGCTTGCTCCATCTCATTCCTCTACCCTTCATTTTTATGTGATTGGGTGAATGCCTAATTTATTTCTATGGAAGGAAATATATATATATATATATATATATATATATATATATATATATATATTTCCTAATGACCTGTTTGCCATGCTTAAATTGCAATGACTACTGAAATTAACAAATAATCGTATATGAACAGTGATTAATCTTGAAACTTAAAGTATTTTCTTTTTTTGTAAGTAAATTTTTGTCAAGAAAACACAAAATCTCATTTGATTCAGTTGTTTAATATCCTGAGATTTTTAGATAAATACTACATTATGCTACATTTATTTTTACATTATATACTGAATATTTTGATAATTTATCCCGAAGAACTAAGAATAGCATTCACAATGGGATGTGTACACCAAGTTGTTAAATATCCTTGAAAAACAGAAACAAAAATCACATGAGAGTAGGCAAGTACTGGCCTTAGACATTAGCAAGTGTGTCAATTATTTTTGGATATTTCTGCATTCTGTGTGAGATTACAATCCTTATTCTTGTTTGTCTCCTCATATCTTAAAATAATGCAGACCAAGAGTATAGACAGTAGAATTTTAATCACAATAAAGAAAAACAGCAGGTATTTTTATCTCTTCTAGTTTTTAAAAGTTTAACATAATTACACAGTTTCCTTTCTTCTTTTGCCTCCCTCTGAAACTTTCTCTTCTTTATTTTTCTTCATATTCATGGGTTCTTTTGTATTAGTTGTTTTAAATGCATATTAGTATATGTGTATATATAAATTCCTTAATGTAACCTGTACTGTCTTCATAATGTTGCTTGTATGTTTTCAGAATGTGACCTTTTGGCACTGGCTAACCAACCAGTGTACTCTTTCCTGGAGAAGATCATTTCTTCCACTTTCAGCATTCCTTGTTTGCCTATAGTTCTTTGTGTAGGGTTGTAGTCTGCTATCTGTACCCTGCCCACATTAGCATGTCTATGTGGCCATCCTTGTTTAGGTCATGTTTAGAAAATCATGTTAGAGAGACTTTATGAGTGTGGTTTCTAGCTTTCCTAGGAGACATGTCTCATACCAAACTCAATATTTCTCTGCTTTCTATATACTTTCCACTACTCATGTCTGCACTGAACACGAGCCCTAGGTGCACAAGTAGCTTGTAAAAGTATCTTTTCTATTGGGATGCATAACTTAGTGTTTATATTGGTTGCGAATTTCTATTTTTTCTTTTTTTAAATGTTATTTAAAATTTTTTACAGTCTAGATTTTATCCCCCTCACGGTCCACCCTCTGGATGTTCCATATCCCATACCTTCTCCCCCATACCACTGACTCCACCAGGATGTACCCATCCTCCACCCTCACCCAACTCCCCACCCACTGCCTCACCAGACCTCTCCACCCCATGGGGCCTCCAGTCTCTTGAGGGTTAGGTCCATATTCTCTGAGACAAAACCTGGCAGTCTTCTGCTGTATATATGTTGTGGGCCTCATATCAGCTGGTGTTATGCTGCCTGGTTGGTAGTCCAGTGTCTGAGAAATCTTGGGGGTCCAGGTTAGTTGAGACTGCTAGTCCTCCTGCAGAGTTGCCCTCCTCCTCAGCTTCTTCCAGATTTTCCCTAATTCAACCACAGGGTTCAGCAGCTGCTGTCTATTATTGGGTGCAAATATCTGCATCTGACTTTTTCAGCTGTTTGTTGGGTCTTTCGGGGGCAGTCATGATAGGCCCCTTTTTGTGAGCACACCATAACCTCAGTAATAGTATCAGGTCTTGGGGCCTCCCCTTGAGCTGGACCCTATTTTGTACCTGTTGGTGGACCTCCTTTTCCTCAGGATCTTCTCCATTTTTATCCCTGTAGTTCTTTCAGACAGGAAAAATTATGGGTCAGAGATCCCTCACTTGATGCCCTGCATTTCTGCTGGAGGTGAGCTCTACAAGTTCCCTCTCCCCACAGTTTCATCTAAGGTCTCTCTCTTTGAGTCCTGAGTTTGTCTCACCTCGTAGGTCTCTGGTATATTCTGGAGGCTCTTCCACAATCCTCTACCTCCCAAGGTTGCCTTTTTCCATTCTTTCAGCAGGCCCTCAGGGCTTCAGTCCTGTTTCCCCCCACCACTCAATACCTGATCATGTTCCCCTTCCCCTTGCTGTCCCCTTTCTGACCCAGGTCTCTCCCTCCCTCCCCCCTCCTGTGATTGCTTTCTTCTACTTTCCAAGTGGAATTGAAGCACTCACATTTGGACCCTTCAGCTTGTTAACCTTTTTGAATTCTATGGATTGTATCCTGGCTATTCTGTACATTTTTTTGGCTAATATTCACTTATTAGTGAGCACATACCATGCATGTCCTTTTGGGTGGGTTACTTCACTCAGGATGAAACTTTCTAGTTCCATCCATTTGCTTGCAAAACTTATGATGTCCTTGTTCTGAACAGCTGAGTCATAGTCCATTGTGTAAATGAACTACAATTTTGATATCCATTCTTCTGTAGTAAGACATCTGGGTTGTTTCCAGCTTCTGGAAACACAATCATAATCAAGGCCACTATGAACATAGTGTAATACGTAGCACGTTGAGGCATCTTTTTGGTATGTGCCCAAGAGTGATATAGCTAGCTAGATCTTGAAGTAGATCTATTTCCAATTTTCTGAGGAACCTCCAGATTGATTTCCAGAGTTCTTGTACAAGTTTGTCAACCCACTAGAAATGGGTGGAATTTTGTGCCAATCTCCCTTCACCGTGCTGAGATTTTGGCTGTCTTCAGCTTGATTATGCCTTGTGGCTGCTGTCACAATCACTGTGACTTTATATGTGTTTCTTCCTAGTTAGTGCCTGAAAAATTCTCTTTTCTTACCATCATCCACCAACTCTGGCTCTTATTTGCTACCCCTACCAGAAAAATCCCTGTGCGTTAAGAGAAGAATGTGGTATAGAAATCTTATTTTGGTGCTGAGTACTCTGAAATCTGTTATTCTCTCAATGTTGATCAGTTGGGTTTTCCCTGCTAATTGCCATTTTTAAACAAATTTCTCTGATGAGGGATGAGAGATGTTCTAATCTATGGGCTTAATTTGAGAAATAGGTAATGTAATAGACAGGAAATACTATACTTCCAATATGACATTGCAAGATACATTTTTGATTTCTTATGTGTGGAGGTAGCACATGCTTAATACTTCCTGATAATCCTGCTCTCAGATTGCCCTCAATCCAAAGAAAATATGAAAACAGTAAATAATTCAAAATATTCTATGCCAATAGCTATGTTGATTATGTTAAATATTACTAAATTGTGTGCATGTATAAAAAGTATTAACTAAAATTAGAGGACCATTAGCTTACTCAAGGGTGTTCATTAAACAGCCCTACACTCATTCCATTGTGAAAGATAATATTTCTGCGTATTTTATGGTTCAATTTTCTTTTCAATTCCTTTCTTGACATTGGCCTGTTACTCCTCTCTCTGTATAATTATTTAGATTAGAAGGACTGTTGAGTTTGTGTACTTATGGAGTTTTTCACAAAGGGTTTTATAACCACTTCATAATTGTAGCATTGACAATAATTGCTTAATTCAGGTGTGAGTATATGACTTTGAAAATGTCTCATATGTCAGAAAAATACTTTTTATTATAGTGCACAGAATTATGCTATTTTGGGTTTGGTGCATGTAATGAGGGAATATTAAAAACACTATCCAAGGTAATTGCCATCATTCAGTAGTACTCAAAATATTTCATAAGAAAAATAAAATATTTTCCTAGTTATGAAAAATACACATTTCTTGTCAATAGTGAACAATGGTTTTCAACAGTATCTTAGCAAAGTCTGGAGTTATTTCCTACAGAGAGCCAAACAAAGAGTTATGAATTGGAAAGTTAATTATAAGTGTGAACTTTTAACAGAAGCAAATGACAATATACCACAAAATGTAGAAAGACAATTAAGGTTTAAGTGATGATAACCTAACTATAGAAATGTTATTAACTCTTCAAGAAATCACAATACCATTAATAATACTGCTAGATTCTACTATATGTGAATATCATCATTAAATTTTAAAGTTAGAAAAACAAAAGTTTAAAAAATGTCTGTAAACCAATAATTAACTTTCTGAAGAAGCTATGTGGCAAAAAGATTCTCTTCAAATGAGCCTCATAAAGTTAAAGTACCTAGTATTCAACAGAAGAGACAAGAGACCTCTATAATTGTCCTCCTGGATTATTATAATAAATATTATCAAAATGGAAATATGCAGATAGAGTATACATTAATGTACAGTACAATATAATCCCCATCAAAATTCTAAAACTAGAAATTAAATATTAAATGTCACATGAAAATAAAATCCCAGAGTATCCAATGAAATAGTAATCAGAGAGAGAACATTGTTTCTGATATCACAAGTCATGATCATAAATCATGCTACAGAGCTACAGTAACAAAAATATCATAGTACTGTCCCTGAAACATGCATCTAGATTGATTATTATAAGACATAGGTCCCAGAAATAAACCTGTAGTGCTATAGAGATCTTTGACAAAGTTTACAAACTACACAAGAAAAAAGCAAAAGAAAGCAAGACAATTAAAACTTGAGGACAATTAAGATTGTGCAAAGAGCCTTACCAACCTAAGACAGAAGTGCATTGCTTTTGATAATTCATATTCCATGATGGGTAAGGAAAACACTCTTGTCAGAATGACCTAAGACAGGCTTAGTCTTGTTAATGAAATAAAAAAGGGGGACTGATGGAGAGCCTTTGGGGCTGCTTGGCAAGAAGCTGACATGGGCCAAGGATAAGGAAATGGGCTACAGGCAGGACTCTGACTTTAGGCTAGAACAAAGAAGTAACTACAGGTAGGAATCTGAATCTTAGGCTAGAACAAAGAAGTTATTTCAGACAGGTATCTAAATTTTAGGTGATAACAAGGAAATAGGCTTGAGACATGCAAATGACTTTGAGCTAGGACAAGGAAGTAGGCTCAGATACTTTGGCTATCCTAATAAGCCCTTAGAAACAGTGATCAAGGGAGTGTTCATGTAATTGGGTTTAATGCCTTGCTTTTTCTTTGACTATTTGTTTTTATTATATTGCTTGCTCCTTGACTATTTGCATCTATTGTATTACTAGACCCTTAACCTAGAACTTACCTTAATACATGCATGTAATCAAAATGGTATAAAAGCGTAATGGAGGAGGGGTGATGGGATAGGGGTTTCTAGGGAAGGGAAATGGGAAAAGGGGATATTTGTATTCCAAATAAAGAAAATATACAATTAAAAACAAACAACAACAAAAACAAAAGCAACAACAAAAACAAAGAAAACGTGTTCAACAAGTGTTGATGGAAAACTTGATATTTGATGGTATATACAAGAAATTCAAAAGAGTTTAGCCTAAATAGAATCAATTCTAAATGTATAACTCACATATAGAGTTAGGATGATGTCTCAGCAGTTAAAAGTATGTTGTTTCTGCAAGGGAAGTGTTTGGTTCCCAGCAGTCTTATAGAGTGATTTCCAACTTCCTACAATTACAGCCTCAGGGTATATGATGCATTCTTCTGGCCACAGTTGGCAACTTCATTCCAGATCATGTACTCCAATATAGACACATACACATAAAAATACGATACTAAACGTAAAAGAAATAAAGCAAAACCTGAATATTGAAACCACTACAGAAAAATCATTTCAAGACAGGCATCTGTTAAAACTTTCTGAAAATGATTTCAGCAGTACAACATACTTTGTAAAGAATTCAAAAATGCTATCAATGAAATAAAATAAAACTTGCATTCCCAGAAACCATACCTATTATTTGTGGGTCCACAGAAGTTGGACATTTCTATCATTCAGCTTTGGAGGGAGAATTGGCTCACTAGGCCCTACCACTCACCACCAATCTATTGGAAACTAATAGATTCTAGTATACAATGAGGTACAATCTCCACTCGTTGCTACTGGCATCTGGTGATTCGTTCCAAGCTCAGGGTCATAGAAATGGCTTGAGTTAAACCCAGTAGGACAGTAAACAAAATAAAAGCCAGTAAATAGGAGAATGAAATTTTTAAAGAGGACATAAGGCTGAAATAAGGGAAGAAAATATGCTACTGTAGTGATTATTGGTAGTAAACATCTGGTGGATTTAAAAACAAGGTCAGAAAGCAGAGGCAAAAGCACATATGTGCAAGCTCCCAGTCTCTTATTGTGTGGCAATCATATCAGAAGGCATCATTACCAGCTGAGCCCATTACTTCTATTGCAAATGTCCAGTTGTATATTTTTAAAAGATGACATAAGGTCAATGTACTTGTTATTTGCTAATATAATTCCAAAAGTCTATAAAACATAACTAGAATGACAATTAAAACTGACCACAAAAGCTAGTCAGTGGATGCAATGTGTCTCTCTTGCAGAAACTTAATCTGCACTTCACCAGGTAGGGTTTTGAAAGTGTTCATAGGAAAATACTCTTTCCTTATAAATGATACTCAGTCCTCCTACAATGACCCGAGAAAGACTGTTGGCATTGTATTACAGCACTGGCATGTGAGAACACACAGGAGATGTGGTCTGGAGAGAATAGCTCTTACCAACTTCTAATTCTGGAGGAACCTATACTGCACTTCCAGGATCTAGAACTGTGAGTAATACGTTTGCATTATTTCAACATTCCTCACACTAGATGTTTCAAAAACAACTCATTTTCTGTGGATTAGAACATTTTAACAGTTATGAACCTAACTAGTGGGGCCATTGTCCTACAAATGACAAATTTTCATTTTTTGTTAATTAAAGGCTCTACTACACATTACATTATTCTACCCCAGTGTTGAGTTACATGGAGTGTTGTCTACTTCTTGTTCCATTTCTTTTGAATTATCTGATGCATAGGATGTAGTTATTAGAAGAACAAGTAGAAGAAATTGTTAACTTGAAGAACAAAATCTTTTTCTCATAAATGTTCCCTAGAGCCTCTTTGTTTTCATGTTTTACTAGCCTGATATAATAGTTCTGGACATTATTTATCATATGTTAATGTTTTACTGTGTGAACAGACACCATGACCAAGGAAACCCTTATAAGCGCAACATTTAATTGGGGCTGGCTTACAGGTTCGGAGGTTAAGTCCATTATCAGCAAGGCGGGAGCATGGCAACATCCGCAGACATAGTGCAGCTGGAGCTGAGAGTTCTACATCTTCATCTGAAGGCTGCTATTGGAAGACTGGCTTCCAGGCAGCTAGGGTGAGGGTCTTAAAGCCTAGGCCCACATTGACACACCTACTCCAACAAGGCCACATCTCCTAATAGTGCCACTTCCTGGGCCAACCATATACAAACTATAACATGGCTATTGCAGACTGATCTGTTGCAGTAGATATAGACACTTATTCATGCTGGCAACTGTAGCTTATCAGGATATCCATCACTGGTTCTATCAATGCAATTTATTTTTTTGGCTATTTTGTTTGGAAAACTGATCTTCATTTTATTTAATATGCCAATTATTAAGTTGATTTGCTAATTGGACTACCTGCATATATATGATTTCAAGGGGACTCAAGCCATTGTAACACTTTATACCACTTATGAGTTTTTTTATTTACAAGTTTAACTAAAATATTCTTGTAGCTTATATGGTTTACTTTTACAAACCAATAATTTAGAAATATATTTTAACAAATCATTTGAAATGTTCAATCTAACATATGTCTGATATCTAAGGAAATTCTTATTTTAGCATAATTTTACATATCTCCTTTAATTTTTATGTTTCACATATTAATTTGCTTTTACTAATATGTGCATACATAAAGACAATGCTTCTTTGGTAAGTTTTTTCAAAACATTTAAGGAACATTTTAAAACACACTAGTCATTTATATGTGATATTTCTTTCTGTGTCATTACAAATAGTATGTATGCCTGCTGAAATCTTCAGCACACTGATGAATTTTTTGTGTTGTTGTTATAAACTTTTAGTTTTACATTCTTCTCAGAACCTCACAATGCCTCAATATGTAAGGATATATGATTCCAGTATTTGGTGAAAGTGTATTTTCAGAGACAGTTGTTATTTTGCATATCTGGGATCTTATTTATTGGTTTCTGATGATTTTTCTTGAAGATGCTTGCATTCATTTGCGTTCTAAAGAACTTAGCTGTGAGTTTTCTTAGTCACTGTTTTGTTGCTCTGATGAAATCTCATGAACAAGGCATCCTATAAAGAAATCATTTAATTGGGGGATTGTTTAAGGTTCCATGTCATCTAGAGGGGACATTGTGGCACACAGGCAAGTATGATGCTAGAGAAGTAGCTACTATTTTTTCATCTAATCCATAAATTGGAAGCGAAGAGAGCAAGACTATGTGTGGCTAATGATTTTGAAACCTAAAAACTCACCTCCAGTGTCATAGATTCTCCATCAAGGTCACACCTCCTCATTATTCCTCAATAGTTCTACTTACTGGAGACAAAACATTCAAACACATGATCCTCTGGGAGTCATTCTCATTCAAACTGCCACTTGTTCAGTATGATTTTTCTCTGACTTTTCTTAAAACTTTTAATCCCATCTTAGTCTTTACTTTTAAGTTAGCCTTGACAAACATCTCCATATCATTTTTTTCAAACACATTTTTATTTAATTTTCCTTCTCATCTTCAGGTGCATATCATGTAAGAATCTTATGATTGTTTCACAGTTACTTTCTGTTAAGATTTTTTTACAAGGGATTAGTCCTTTCTTAATTTTTATTTTTAATCTTTTATAACATAAACTGCCTTATTTTTTCATTCTTTCTTCTCTTTTGAATCCCTCCTTTAGCCCATACCTAATTCTAGTATTGACGATTTATTTTGTGTGTTTATTGATTCTTCCATTTGGAAAAACCAATCCAATTCTCACGTTTTCTTTTTCCTGTTTGTTATTCTATAACATAAACAACCATGTCATCTTCTTTTTTTCTCATTGTTATATTTTACTTTTAATATCTTGAATTTTCATTTGCTTCTTTTTTTAAACATATTTCTTTTTTTTCACAATAAACTGTTTTATTTTTTTAAATTTTTTTTTTTACAAAGTCATTTATTTCTCAAATTAATTAAATCATTTAGAGCGATTTATGTCCTCAGGACAAAATAAGCTTAAAATTTTTATTGGTTAATTGTTTGACCAGTTATAGTGTTATCTATTATTATTTGTCTATTTATTTATTTGTTTATTTATTTACTTATTTATTTTCTATCTCCAGTTAATTAAGACTTCCTTTCACATAATTGGTTGCTTTCATGATTTCTATTTCTAGGCTCTTGTCTCATCTCCATTCAGTGTCTGTTTTTATTAATTTAATTTTACCTTATTTTAGAACACATGATTCTGCTTCTTAAAAGACGAATATTTGTAATACATAAGGAACATTATGATGCTAAATATTGTGAATATTATGCTACTTATGGTGTCTAATTTATATAACCATCTTAAAAGATTTGTAGATTATGCCAGCAGGAAGTTCAGTCAGTCTCTTGGTTCTCTTATGCTCCATTTCTTTGATAATTAAGTCCTTAAACTGAGGCACACTCCTCTGAAATAACCACAGAATACCTTGTATAGCTTTTAGGAACTGGTTCCCCCTTATAGTCAGTGGTTAGTAACTCCCAGATTCGTTCAAGCTTTGGAAATTGTTAAATTTATAATGTCCTACCATCTGTTTTAACCCTACTATTGGAAGTTTTGCTTTAAATATGAATGTCTTACTACTGGACAAGGAGTGAAATTTGAGTTGAAGGTATCCCGTCCTATGCAACTCTTGTCCTTATAAAACATGTATCTCTACCATCAGCAGCTTCCTTGACCCATGAATCTCAAGTTCCCTGCTCTTAAATTAGCCTGCTGCCAAGATAACCTTTGCTTCTATGCCCTCTAGAATGTACAGGTCATCATGTTCATGAAGAATCTTAGGCTTATCTGGAAGTTCTACTCTTGATTTTCTCCCAGGAATCATAGTTCTTCAACTCTGCTCAGTGCTTAAGAAATCTTTTTTCCGCCATTTCCACAACTGCTGGCAGTATTGAATGCAAATTACTTCTGTTGCTGTCTACTAGAAGTACTAGCTCTAGTAGCAGAAGTGCTGATTTTAATCCATACCTTTAAGTAGATCACTAGAAAACAACTCATTAACATATACAAGGTTGGGTGTCATTAGTTAGGAAACAAATTCTAACAAATATCCCTCAAAGCAGATCTAAATACTATAGCATTTTTACAGACCTATATCCGTGTAGGCAAAGACAGCTTGTTTTAGTTTTTATTTTTCAATATTAGCATCCATAATATAAATATTTAAAAGAGATATTTAAACTTTTATTTTTACCAGTTCATTTTATACTATTTGTAATATATGAAATATTCATTTTGCATATGCAAAGATATAGCATCTATATTTTATACTATACACACCATACAGTATATATAGTATATAGCATACATACCAAACCCAAATAAATATGTAGAATATGTGTAAAAATTATATACATATTTTAAAGATGAAGAACAAATTGCATTCCTAGACTTCTCAGAATTCTGGAGGAACAAACCATAGTTCAATTTGAAGACAACAAAATTTTAAGAATCTTAACAGATAATAGAATATTCTTTCTTACCCTTCTCATATGAAAATTATGAAATATTAATAAAAAGTTTGTAACTATTTGTTTAATAAGATTTTCCAATAAATTTCAATTTCTCCCTTATCATATTATTTACAACTTCAGAATACATATATTTCCCATCAAATAAACTGTTTTAATGTCACATTCCTCAGCATAAACACTTGTTTCTGCATGCATTTCCTCTATAATTTGCTTTTGCATTGATTTTATCTGGAGTAAGTCCAAGAACAGGAATTGAGAGAAAATTCTTAGATATTACACAACATTTTAAGAAACAGAACTTAAGAATTAGCTCCTCAGTATCTACCATTGCAATAACAAAGATTCATCAGTTTGTTTTGGTCTACATTTTCATGTAAATGTATGATGAGTTCAAAAATGTGAATCTTTCTGAGACAACTGTTTGACCTGTTTTCAAAATGTGTTTCTTTTATTTTCCTCCATCAGGGAAACTCACCTACTTTACATTTAATAATATAATATATTAGCATCTTATTGTCATTTTAGCAAAGAAAACAAAACTCATCATTAAAAAATTGAATATCAAGGAAATAGTAAAGCTTTCTGAATGTAATTTGGATTGGGTATATCGCTTAAAGTTCTAAAACAGTGAAGTGTGAAGTTCTTTTGTTAATTAATTATTTTATTTATTTACTTTCCAAATATTGTTCCAATTCCTGATCTCCCCTCCACAAGTTCTTCACTCCATCTCTCCTCTTCTTTGCTTCTGAGAGACTGCTACCCTCTTTCCACTCCCACCCTATCTCTCAGGATCTGCTTTCAAATGTTATCAAGTTTCTATTGGATTAAGCACATCCCTTCCCACTAAGGCAAGACAAGGTAGTTCTCTGCTACATCCCAAAAGCAGGGACAAGTAGCAGACCATGTGTGGGTAAATAGCCACAGCAGAGTCCCTGAGGCTTTTCATGCCAGCGGGTCCCACAAACAAGAGAAAGGCTAGAGTTCTAAAGGCTTTGGCTGTGGCAGGCTCCAAAGACATGAGAAAGTCCATAGTTCCAAAAGGGTTTATTTTCATGGCAAATGGTAGATGGATCTGGATGTACCCCCATGAAACTCAGAGAAGACCTGAGTTAAATAGGGAGGGAGAAAGGAGGAAGGTCTGGGGAAGAATGCTTAATTGGCTCTGCCCTCTGTCCTTCATTAGTATGTAAATCTCTCTAGGGCTTGAGGCCTGTAGTCAAACCCTCTACCTGAGCACTTTGGGAGGGGCCGTAATGGCATACAGGACTGAACAATGTAGGTCCATGGATATTAGACTGCATGTCAGAACCATGGGTTCTGGGGTCGTGGCCGAACACCTGCCTTTTCTCCCTTGGAGTCTAGGGGTTCCAGTCTCATGCCCAACCAAGAACCAAGATAACTTTACGCAGTCCCACATCCATGTATGCTCCTCGGTTGGCAGCTTAGCCTCTTGGAACTCTGAGGGGTTCACAATATTTGTCACTGTTGTTCTTTCTATGAGATTGCAATCCCCTTCATCTCCTTCAGTTCTTCCCCTACCTCTTGCATAAGGGTCCCTGACCTCAGTCCAATAGTTGGCTATAAGTATCTACACATGTCTCAGTCAACTGCTAGTATATCCACTAAGAGAACAGCAATGCTAGGCTCCTTGAAGCACAGCATGACATCAGTAATGGGAACTGGACTTGGTGACTTAAAATTTGATGGATCCCATGTTGGGCCAGACCTTGGATGGCTTTTCCTTTAGTCTCTGCTCTGTTTTTATCCCTGCATTTCCTTTACACAGAAACAATCCTGGGTCAAGAATTTTGAAGATGGATGGGTGGGCCCATGTCTCAAATGTGGGCTATGTCTATATATATAAATGAAGGTGGTCTCTTTAGGTTCCATCACTTCACTATTGGGAGTTTTGGCTAAGATCATACACATTGTTTCTTGGGAGCCTCTCACATCCCTTGTGTCTGGGATGTTCTAGAGGTTTCCCTGTCTCCAACCACATACTGCTGCATTTTTTCTTTTGATTCTCCTGGCCCTCCGTGCTTCTCTCCTCTCTCCATTTTCTGAGTTTTTTTTTCAGGGACCTGAAGTTCTTGTTATACAGATCTTTCACTTGCTTGGTTAGAGTTATGCCAAGATATTTTACATTGTTTGTGACTATTGTGAAGGGCTTTGAGTCCCTAGTTTCTTTCTTGGCCCATTTATCCTTTGTTAAAGGAAGGCTGCTGGTTTGTTTGAGTTAATTTTATATCCAGCCACTTCATCTAGATTTTCCAGTTTTGTTGAGTATAGGCTTTTTAGTATGATATGATGATGTTTTATGTTCTTCTGTTTCTGCCATTATGTCTTCCTTTTTTTTTCTTCTGGTTTTGTTCATTTGGATACTGTCTCTGTGCTCTTTAGTAAGTTTGGCTAAGGGCTTACCTATATGTTGTTTTTCTCAAAGAACCAGCTCTTGGTTTTGATGATTGATTGTTTGTGTCATTCTCTTTTTTTCTAATTGGTTTATTTCAGCCCTGAGTTAATTATTTCCTCCAGCTTATGCCTCTTGTCTTTGTTTGCTTCTTTGTGTTACAGAGCTTTCAGGTGGGCTGTTATGTTGCTAGTATAGGATCTCTCCAATTTCTTTATGAACTCACTTAGTGCTATGGATTTTCCTCTTAGCACTGCTTTCATTGTGTCTCATAAATTTGGGTATGCTATGCCTTCATTCTCATTAAGTTCTAGAAGTTTAATTTTTTAAAATTTTTTCCTTGACCAAGTTATCTTAGAGTAGATGGTTGTTCAGTTCCTATGAAGTGTGAGTTTTTTATAAATAATATTCAAATGTAAAACTTATAACCTGAATTCAAATTTAAAGCAAGAAGTCATGTTCATACTGTGCAGAAGCTAAATGTGTTGAGTATTAAGTTTGACTATCTGAATAAGATCCATGAAGCCAACAGGCTAGAAGGAAAGAACTGATAGGTCCATGTTTTCCTCTGACCTCCAAACATTCATACACATGGTGTGGCATGCACAAAAATATCCTCACATATACATGTACACATTCACGTTCATGAAATAAAAAAGACACTAGTATACATGTGAGGAATCATGTGTGTGTACATGTCTGTGCATGTATCTGCTTGTATCTATGCATAGGTATACAGGTTCACATGTGTTTGTTTGCATGGAGATTTTTTTATTGGATACTTTATTTACATTTGAGATGTTATCCCCTTTTCCTATTTTTGTACAACCAAGAACCCCCCTATCTCACCACCCTCTTCCTGCTTCTATGAGGATGTGCTCCCACTCACCCACCCACTCCCACCACCCCACCCTCAAATTTTTCCATACTGGGGCATTCATCCTTCACAGGACAAAGGACCTCCTCTCCCACCTATGTATAACAAGGCCATCCTCCCCTACATACACAGCTGGAGCCATGGGTCCCTCCCTATGTGCTCCCAGGCTGATGGTTTAGGTCCAAGGAGCTCTGATTGGTTGGTATTATTGCTCTCCCCATGAGAACCCAAGTGCCTTGAGCTCCTTCAGTCTTTTCTCTAAATCCTCCATTGGGAACCCCATGATCAGTTCAATGGTTAGATGTGAATATCCACCTCTGTATATGTCAGGCTCTGGCAGACATCTAAAAAGACAGGTTCCTGTCAGCATGCACTTCCTGACATCCATATCAGTGTCTGACTTTGGTGACTACACATGGGATGAATACTCAGGAAGGACAATGTTTGAATGCCCTTTCCTTCAAGTTCTGTACCACACTTTGTCTCCATATTTGCTCCCATGAGTATTTTGTTACTCCTTCTAAGAAGGACTAAAGCACCCACACTTTGTTCTTCTTTCTTCATGACTTTCATGTGGTAAGTGAGTTGTATGTTGGGTATTGCAAACTGTTGGGCTAATATCCAGTTATCAGTGAGTGGATACCATGTGTGTTTTTTTGTGATTGGGTTACCTTACTCAGGATGATATATTCTAGTTCCATCCATTTGCTTCAGAATTTCATGAATTAATTTGTTTAATTGGATGTTTTATTTACATTTCATGTGATATCCCCTTACACCATCCCCCACCCACCCAGGAACCCCCTATCCCCTCACCCTTCCTCCTGCTTCTCTGAAAATGTACCCCTATCCCCCCACTCCCACCTCCTCACCCTCAAATTCTCACCCACTGGGGCATCCAGCCTACATGAGACCTCACCCTCAAATTCTCACCCACTGGGGCATCCAGCCTACATGAGACCAAGGATCTCTTCTCCCACCTATGCCCAGCAGGGCCCTCCACCCTTACATATACGGCTGACACCATGGATCCCTCCCTAAGTGCTCCCAGGCTGGTGGTTTAGAACCTGAGAGCTCTGGTTGGTTGGTATTGTTGCTCTACTCATGGGGCCACAAAACCTTTCAGCTCCAAAGGTATTCACTCTAACTACTCCATTGAAAACCCCATGATCAGTTCAATGGCTAGCTGTGAGCATCTGTCTCTGAATAAGTCAGAATCTTGCAGACCTCTAAGGATACATCTATATCAGGCTCTTATCAGCATGTACTTCCTGACTTCCACATATGTCATGTCCACCCTCGACCAGCAAGGAAGACGAAACGCACGCGAGTTCTTCTCCAAGCACTTTATTCAGGACCCTTGAACAATCTTCTGACTGACGTCTTCGGACCCCAGGGGAAGTGTCTCCCAGGTTTAAGTACTCTAGGACTAGCCAACCCCTGTCTGCCATGTGGCAACAGCAGATAGATACACATACATGGAGACAAGCCAGATCACCAGCCACAGCCAAATAAGGACTTGTTTACTCCTAAGAGTCCTCGCCAGCAGATGGCAAGGACTTGTTTACTTCTAAGAGCACTCGCCTACAGGTGGCGGAAGGCGGAGACCAGCACCATCTTAAGGGCACAGCACTATGCGGCTCTCCACAGTTCCCCCTTTTTGCTTTTGTACGAAACAGGTGAGAGTAGAGGTCTGATCTCAGAAAGAACGATGGACATTGTACTAACCCTCCCTGAGCATCCCTGCCCAGGCAGTGT
>NW_021620885.1:5327211-5378581 GCF_004785775.1 Grammomys surdaster
TTTGGTTTTTCGAGACAGGGTTTCTCTGTGTAGCTTTGGCTGTCCTGGAACTCACTCTGTAGACCAGGCTGGCCTCGAACTCAGAAATCCACCTGCCTCTGCCTCCCAAGTGCTGGAATTAAAGGCGTGCGCCACCACTGCCCGGCTCCAGTGCCGATTTTTGCTGAGGCAGGAACAACGGTGGGACCGGTTGGGGGAAAAGATGGCACTAATCCACATCAATCAGACTTGCTCTCCTTGAGGCTGCTAGCAGCTGACAGCATACCTCAAGTGCAGTGCTTAGCCTTGCAACCTGAACGTGACAAGAAATCAGGGCTTAATGGTTGCGAGCCATGCCTGGGGGGACTGAGTAGCCTCAAAGGCAGTAAAGGCTTGGATAATCACGGCTGCATTCCGTTTTTGTGTAATCCTAACCTTGCAAATAAACCACAGGCAGATAGAAGAGGCTAGCACCATGAGTATAGCCAAGGATCCTAAACCTGTCCACTTGGTCAAGAGGAAGATGTCACGAAGCAGTAGTTCTCTAGATGCCTCCGGCTCCCTCAGTCTCTAACCCTGGTGTCACTGTCACCATCATCATCTCGAGCCTCAGGAGGGTCTTCATGGCATACCTTCTGCACCAGGCGCTTGGGCACCCACACTGGATCTTGCTGGTCCTAAGGAAAAACACAAACAGAGCCTCGTGCCCATGTCAGCACGGGATCAGGCCCTCGCCAGGAGTCCATCAAGATATCTTTCCATTTTACCATGCTTCTAGAGGGGCCTTGAGAATACTGATGTCTGTCCGCAGCTGAGCGGCCATGGACATCCAAATTTAAAATTTTTATGGTAAATAAGGCTAGCAATATTCTCTCCTTGGGGGTACAGCCTTGGCCTACTCCCCCTTTTTGTTTTTGTAGGCATTCTTTTAAGGTGCGATGAGCACATTACACAATACCCTGGCCTTGAGGGTTATATGGTAAGCCATGGTTTAGGTGTATTTCCATTTGTTTGCAAAAGGAGGTGAATTCATTGGCTGTATAGGCTGGCCCATTATCTGTTTTCAGCTGCTGAGGCTTCCCCCATGCCACTCAAGCTTCCAGACAATGTCCTATGACATTGTGAGCCTTTTCCCCACTTAAAGGGGTGGCATGTATGATGCTATGATGCCCAAACAGGTGTCAACAGACACATGGACATATTTTAAGGTCCCGAACTCTGATATATGAGTGGCATCCATTTGCCAGATCTTGAGTGGCAATAGCCCCCTAGGGATAATTCCTACACTGGGAGGATGAAGATGGACCACACATTGAGGACAATCCAGAACCACCTGTCTGGCATCTGCTCTAGATACGTGAAATTTTTGTTGTAATGTTTTTGCATTCACATGAAATGACCTATGGAACTGTCTTGCCTGCTCCAATGACGAGCTTAAGAAAATACATTCCATCCTTGTCCATCAGTCGACTTTATCATTGCTTTCACTCAACGGTCCAGGCAGGCCTGTGTGTGCTCTAATATGTTGAATATAAAAGCATCTCTTTCTCTGCCAAATTAAATCTTGCAATTCTTGTAATAAGGCACACACCGTGCTGCTATGCTTAAGAGGGCCCACTACTTCTAAAATTCTTACTGCATTAACAACATAGGCCGACTCAGAAATCAAATTAAATGCAAAGTGACAATTTCTAAACACCTCTACCACAACCTTTAATTCCACACTTTGAGGTGAGCCCGGTTGAAATTGACATAGTACAGGTTCCTGGTCCTCTATCATATAGGCTCCGCAACCTGTTTTGGAGCCATCAGTATATATATTTGGTGTCCCCCTAAGGGGATATGCAGAGGTGATCTTTGAAAAAAATCACAGGATGCTCTTTAAAAAATGACAGCAAAGGATGTTTAGGATAATGATTATCAATCATACCACTGAAGCTGCACTGCAATATAGCCCAGTCATCTATAGTTCTGCACAAGATCTTAACTTGAGAACTAGAGAAAGGCACTATTATACTAACAGGAGCAGCTCCAAAAAACTGCAGGCATTGCTGAACACCATTCAAGGCTAGAGCAGCGACTGCAGTGGGGTAATGTTCTATGGACTTATTTGGAGACCTTTGAATAGATCCATAATAATGGACTTTCTTGCCATAACAACCCTGTAGGCTGGCCATAGGTGGCAAATATGCACAAAACAATGGGTTGACCCTCTTGCCATCTCTGCAGAAAGGCACTTTGTAACCTTTCCTCTACATTGCATAAGGCCTTTCTTGCCTCTTCTATTAATTGTCTAGGAGAATCAAGAGCGGAATCACCATTTAAAATATTATACAATGGTTTCAATTCATAATTTGGCAGCTTTAAGTAATTGCGTACCCAATTAATATACCCTAACAACTTTTGAAAATCATCTAGAGTATTTAAATTGTCCTTTCTCAACTCGATCTTTTGAGGTATTATTTTCTCAGGCCTGATTTTCGCTCCCAAATAGTTAACTATCTTTTCCTTCTGTACCTTCTCAGGGGCTATAAACAATCTTTTCTTTGACAACACTTTAACTAAATCAATATAAGCTTTATCCAAAACCTCATTTGATCTTGCTGCTCACCACACCTCTGGGCAAAATGAACGTCCCGAGGCGCCAATAGGGGTGCTCGGGGCATTATATGGTGGAGGAGGCACTACCACTGGTGGCCCCACAGTTGTCTCTGGGTCTTTGTCTACCTCCCTTTTCTTCTTTCCTTCTTTCAGAGAGTGTTTTTCTACCTTTTCAATCAGAGCTTGAAGCTCCTCATCAGTATCTGACCAGTCTGTGTCAGAATCCTCCTTCCCGCTCCACTTAACTGAGCGCTCCTCTTTCAGCATTTCCAGGGCAGTCTGTCCCTCCTCTACTGCCTTGAAGCACTTCTGATCCTCCAAACAGTTCCTGATAAGCTTCCACACAGGTCTGACCCCTGACTTGAGCATTCCCTGACCCCATGCAAAATCTAGATCCGTTCCCAATTTATCCCAACAAGCGATAGTAAAATTACCAGAAACTGCAAACCAAGGAGCAATGATATCACACTCATCCAAAAACCTTTCAAGGGTGCTTTTCTTAAGTTTCAAATTTTTAGATAACAGCAGCTCCTGAAGAGCCATAAAAATGGGGTGCCACTGAGAAGCGCCCATACTTTCGACACACTGTGCCTTTCACTTTCAGTTTGCAATGATGTAAACTTTTCCGCTCTCTCTTTGTCTGTAGAGAAGAGCAAAATGGCTGCACTCCGCAGACTTTATTGTCCCAACTCACCTTGGGAGCTTTCCCTTATCTCACGTATCTGGGAACTTTATGTCATCCCACTAACCTGGGAACTTTGTCTCGTCCCACTGACCTGGGAAATTTATCATTCCTACCCGGAAAATTTATTGCCTCTTTTACCGAGGACCTCCCCTTGTCCCAATGTAACCTGGGAACTTACCGGTGCACCACCCTGACTGCTTGAAGTTTTGAGCTTCACTTTCCCCGATTGTCGCACGTACGGGCCACCACTAGTCCAGTCCTCCCTTGACCAGCAAGGAAGACACAATGCTCTTATGTAGAGGTCCTTTGTCCACTTAGACTTGAGCTTTGTACAAGGAGATAAGAATGGATCAAATTGCATTCTTCTATATGTTGTGCTCCAATTGAACCAGCACCATTTGTTGAAAATGTTGTCCTTTTTCCACTGGACAGTTTTAGGTCCTTTGACAAAGATCAAATGATTAGAGGTGTGTGGGTTCATTTCTTGGTCTTCAATTCTATTCCATTGATCCTCCTGCCTGTCTCTATACCAATACCATGCAGATATTATCACTATTGCTCTGTAGTACAGCTTGAGGTCTGAAATGGTGATTCCTCCAGAAGTTCTTTTATTGTTGAGAATAGTTTTCGCTATCCTGCATTTTTTGTTATTCCAAATGAATTTAAGAATTTCCTTTTCTAACTCTGTGAAGAATTGAGTTGGGATTTAATGGGAATTGCATTGAATCTGTAGATTGCTTTTGGCAAGATGAACATTTTTATCATATTAATCCTGCTAATCCATGCTCATGGGAGATCTTTCCATCTTCTGAGATCTTCTTTGATTTCTTTCTTCAGGGACTTGAAGTTCTTGTCATACAGGTCTTTCACTTGTTTGGTTACATTCACACCAAGGTATTTTATATTATTTGTGACTATTGTGAAGGGTTTCATTTCCCTAATTTTTTTCAGTCTGTTTACCTTTCATGAAGAGGAAGGCTACTGATTTGTTTGAGTTGATTTTATAACCAGCCACTTTGCTGAAGTTGTTTATCAGGTTTAGGAGTTGTCTTGTGGAAGTTTTGGGGTCACTTAAGTATAATATCATATCATCTGCAAATAGTGAGATTTTGACTTCTTCTTTTCCTATTTGTATCCCTTTGACTTCTTTTGTTGTCTAATTGCTCTGGCTAGGTCTTCCAGTACTATACTGAACAGGTAGGGGGAGAGTGGGCAGCCTTGTCTAGTCCCTGAACTTAGTGGGATTGCTTCAAGTTTCTCTCCATTTATTTTGATGTTGGCTACTGGTTTGCTGTAAATTGCCTTTAATATGTTTAGTTATGGGCCTTGAATTCCTAATAATTACAAGACTTTTATTATGAAGGTATGTTGAATTTTGTCAGATGCTTTCTCAGCATCTAGTGAGATGATCATGTGGTTTTTTTCTTTGAGTTTGATTATATAGTGGATTACATTGATGGATTTCTGAATATTGAACCATCCCTGCATTCCTGGGATAAAATCTACTTGATCATGATGGATGATTGTTTGATGAGTTCTTGAATTCTGTTTGTGAGAATTTTATTGAGTATTTTTTCATCGATGTTCATAAGGGAGACTGGTCTGAAGTTCTCTTTCTTTGTTGGGTCTTTGTGAAGTTTGGGTATGAGTGTAATTGTAGCTTCATATAACTAATTGGGTAGTGTTCCTTCTATTTCTATTTTGTGGAATAGTTTGAAGAGAATTGGTATTAGGTCTTCCTTGAAGGTCTGATAGAATTTTGCACTAAAACCATATTGTCCTGGGCTTTTTTTGGTGGGGAGACTTTTAATGACTGCTGCTATTACCTTAGGGCTTATGGGAATATTTAGATGGTTTATCTGCTCCTTATTTAACTTTGGTACCTGGTATCTGTCTAGAAAGTTGTGCATTTCATCCATGTTTTCCAGTTTTGTTGAGTATAGGCCTTTGTGGTAGGATCTGATGAATTTTTGAATTTCCTCAGTTTCTGTTGTTATGGCTGTCTTTTCAGTTCTGATTTTATTAATTTGGATACTGTCTCTGTGCCCTCTGGTTAATCTGGCTAAGTGTTTATCTATCATGTTGATTTTCTCAGAGAATCAGCTCCTGGTTTTGTTGAAATTTTGTATTGTTCTTTCTGTTTCTATTTGGTTGATTTCAGCCCTGAGTTTCATTATTTCCTGCCTTCTTCTCCTCTTGCATGCATTTGCTTCTTTTTGTTCTAGAGCTTTTAGTTGTGCTGTCAAGTTGTTAGTGTGTACTCTCTCCAGTTTCTTTTTTAGGCACTAAGAGCTTTGATTTTTCTTCTTTGCGCTGCCTTCATGGAGTCCCACAAGTTTTGGTATGATGTGTCTTCATTTTCATTAAATTCTAAAAAGTCTTTAATTTCTTTCTTTATTTCTTCCTTGACCAAGTCATCATTGGGTAGAGAGTTGTTCAGTTTCCATGTGCATGTGGGTTTTCCATTGGTTTTGTTATTATTAAAGACCAGGCTAAGTCCGTGGTGATCTGATAAGAATCAAGGGATTATTTCAATCTATTTGTATCTGGAGAATCTTTTTTTGTGACCAAATATATTCTTCTATTTTGGAGAAGGTACCATGAGGTTCTGAGAAAAGCGTATATTCTTTTGTTTTAGGATGAAATGTTCTATAAATATCTGTTAAATCCATTTGGTTCATAACTTTTGTTAATTTCAAAGTGTCTTGGTTTAATTTCTGTTTCCATGATCTGTCCATTGCTGAGAGTGGGGTGTTGAAATCCCCCACTATTATTGTGTGAGGTGTAATGTGTGTTTTTAGCTTTAGTAAAGTTTCTTTTATATATGTAGTTGCCCTTGCTTTTGGAGCATAGATGTTCAGAATCGAGAGTTTATCTTGGTAGATTTTTTCTTGATGAGTATGAAGTGTCCTTCCTTATCATTACTTTTGGATGAAGTCGATTTTATTTGATATTAGAATGGTTACTCCAGCTTGTTTCTTGGGTACATTTGCTTGGAAAATTGTTTTCCATCCTTTTACTCTGATGCAGTGTCTGTCTTTGTCACTGAGGTGCTTTTCCTGTATGCAGTAAAATTCTGGGTCTTGTTTGTGTATCCAGTCTAATAGTCTGCATATTTTATTGGGGAATTGAGTCCCCTGATGTTAAGAGATATTAAGGTAAAATGATTGTGGCTTCCTGTTATTTTTGTTATTTGAGATGAAATTATGTTTGTATAGCTATCTTCTTTAGGGGATGTTGGAAGATTACTTCCTTGCTTTTTCTAGGTTGTAGTTTCCCTCCTTGTGTTGGCATTTTACATCAATTATCCTTTGAAGTGCTGGGTTTGTGGGAAGATATTGTGCAATTTGGTATTGTCATGGAATATCTTAGTTTCACCATCTATAGTGATTGAGAGTTTTGCTGGGTATAGTAGTCTGGGCTGCATTTGTGTTCTCTTAGGGTCTGTATGATGTCATTCCAGGCTCTTCTGGCTTTTATAGTCTCTGGTGAGATGTCTGGTGTAATTGTTCTAGGTCTGCCTTTATATATTACTTGTCCTTTTTCCCTTAATGCTTTTAGTATTTTTTTCTTTGTTTTGTGCATTTGATGTTTTGATTATTTCGTGAAGGGAGGTATTTCTTTTCTGGTCTAGTCTATTTGGTGTTCTGTAGGCTTCTTGTATGTTTATGGCCATCTAGTTCTTTAGGTTATGGAAGTTTTCCTCAGTAATTTTGTTCCTGATATTTACTGGCTTTTTAAGTTGGGAATCTTCACTCTCACCTATACATATTATCCTTAGGTTTTGTCTTCTCATTGTGTCCTGGATTTCCTGGATATTTTGGGTTAGGAGTTTTTTGCATTTTGTATTTTCTCTGACAATTGTGTCAATGTTTTCCATGGTATCTTCTGTACATGAGATTCTTCTATCTCTTGTATTCAGTTGGTGATGCTTGCGTCTATGACTCCTGATCTCTTTCCTAGGTTTTCTATCTCCAGGGTTGTCTCCCTTTGAGATTTCTTTATTGTTTCTATTTCCATTTTCAGATTCTGAATGTTTTGTTTAATTCCTTCATTGTGTTTTCTTGCAGTTCTTTAAGGTATATCTGTGTTTCCTCTTTAAGTGCTTCTACCTGTTTACTTGCACTCTCCTGTATTTCTTTAAGGGAGTTACTTATGTTCTTCTTAAAATCCTCAATCATCATCATGAGAAGTGATTTTAATTCTTAATCCTGCTTTTCTGGTGTGATGGGGTGTCCAGGGCTTGGTGTATTGGGAGAACAGGGTACTGATAATGCCAAGTGACATTGGTTTTTGTTGCTTATGTTCTTGTGCTTGCCTTTCGCCATCTGGTTAACTCTAGTGTTACCTGCCCTCACTGTTTATGACTGGATTCTCTATTTCCAGTTATCTTGCTTGTGTCAGAGCTTCTCAGAGTCCAGGTGTCTCTGTGGTCTTATGATCCTAATCTCCTGGGTGGAAGAACTCCTTGGACTCAGGCCACCTCTAGGATCTGGAAATTCTTCTACTCTAGGTTCAGTGGTTCCTCTAGGATGGCTCAGGATATGGTGTCTCCACAAGTACAAACCAGCTAGGTGTCTGCTGCTCTGAGTGCACCAGCTCGTCTAGGATGGCTCAGTATTCAGTATCTTCACAGGAGGAGACCAGCTATGTGTCTGCCCCATCCAAAAAAACCAGGCAGGGGTGGATGGGTAATTTATTGTTTTTAATAGCTGAGTAATACTTCATTGTGTAAATGTACCACAATTTCTGTATCCATTCCTCTTTTGAAGTACATGGGGGTTCATTCCAGCTTCTGGCTATAATAAACAAGGCATCTATGAACATTGTGGAGCATGTGTCCTTGTTATAAGTTGCAGCATCCTCTGTGTATATGCCCAGGAGTAGTATAGCTGGGTCTTCAGGTAAGGCTATGTCAAATTTTCTGAGGAACCAGAGTGATTGTATCAGATTAGAATCCCACCAACAATGGAGGAGTTTTCCTCTTTCTCCACATCCTCGACAGCATCTACTATATCCTGAATTTTTAATCTTTGCTATTCTGACAGGTGTGAGGTAGAATCTCAGGGTTGTTTTGATTTGCATTTCCCTCATGACTAAGGATGTTGAACATTTCTTTAGGTGCTTCTCAGGCTTTCGAGTTTCCTCAGTTGATAATTCTTTGTTTAGCTCTGTACCATATTTTTAATCATGTTTTTTTGGTTGTCTGTGGTCTAATTTTATGAGTTCTTTGTATATATTTGATATTAGCCCTCTATCTGATATAGGATTGGTTAAGATCTTTTTCCCCTGTGTTCAAGTATTCGAGGGTCTTCCCCACCTTCTCTTCTATTAATTTCAGTGTTTTATTATGTGAAGGTCCTTTATCCACTTGGACTTGAACTTTGTACAAGGAGAAATAATAAATCTATTTGCATTCTTCTACATGCTCACCACCAGTTGAACCAACACTATTTGTTTAAAATGCTGACCTTTACCCACTGGATGTCTTAGCTCCTTTGTCAAAGATCAAGAGACCATAAGTGTATGGGTTCAATTCTGGGTCATCTCTTCTATTACATTGGTCTTCCTGCCTGTCTCTCAGTGTTTATTACTAGTGCTCTGTAGTGCAACTTGAAGTCAGGGATCACCATCCCTGATTCCCCCTGAAGTTATTTTAGTGTTGAAAATAGTTTTCACTATCCTGGGATTTTTGTTATTTCAAGTGTATTTGACGATTGCTCTTTCTGTCTCTATGAAGAATTGAGTTGGAATATTGATGGGGATTTCATTAAATATGTAGACTGC
The DNA here is from genome assembly GCF_004785775.1 of Grammomys surdaster. Taxonomy (NCBI): domain Eukaryota; kingdom Metazoa; phylum Chordata; class Mammalia; order Rodentia; family Muridae; genus Grammomys; species Grammomys surdaster. The sequence continues at coordinate 5,336,264 of NW_021620885.1, forward strand.
TTTCAGCAAGGTGGACATTTTTACTATATTAATCCTGCCAGTTCATGAGCAAGGAAGATCTTTCCACCTTCTGTGATCTTCAGTTTCTTTCTTCAGAGACTTGACGTTCTTGTCATACAGATCATGAGCAAGGAAGATCTTTCCACCTTCTGTGATCTTCTTCAATTTCTTTCTTCAGAGACTTGAAGTTCTTGTCATACAGATCTGTAGCTTGCTTGGTTAGATTCACACAAAGGTATTTTATATTATTTGTGACTATTTTGAAGGGTGTCAATTCTCCAATTTCTATCACAGCTTGTTTATCCTCTGAGTAGACAAAGGCTACTGATTTGTTTGACTTAATTTTGTATCCAGCCACTTTGTGAAGTTGTTTATCAGGTTAATGAGTTCTCTAGGGAATCTTATCACTTAACTCTGCTATCATATCACTTGCAAATAGTGATATTTTGACTTCCCCTTTCATATTTGTTTCCCTTTGACTTGATTTTGTTGTCTAATTACTCAGGCTAGGGTTTCCAGTACTATATTGAATAAGTAGTGAGAGAGTGTGGATTCTTGTCTAGTCCCTGGTTTTAGTGGGATTGCTTCAAGTTTCTCTCCATTTTAGTTTGACGTTGGCTAGTGGCTTGCTATATATTGCTTTTACTATGTTTAGTTATGGGCCTTGAATTCCTGGTCTTTCCAGGACTTTTACCAAGAAGTGGTGTTGAATTTTGTCAAATGCTCTCAGCATCTAATAAGACAATCATGTGGTTTTCTTCTTCGATTTTGTTTATATAGTGAATTGTGTTGATGGATTTCCATATATTGAAACATTCCTGAATTCCTAGGATAACGCTTACTTGATAGTGATGGATGAATGCTTTGATGTGTTCTTGGATTATGTTTGCAAGAATTTTATTGAGTATTTTTGCATCAATATTCATAATGGAAATGGGACTGAAGTTCTCTTTCATTTTTGGGTTTTTGTGTGGTTTAGGTATGAGCATAATTGTGGCTTCATAGAACGAACTGGGTAGTGTTCCTTCTGTTTCTATTTTGTGAAATTGTTTGAAGAGAATTGGTATTAGATCTTCCTTGAAAGTCTGATAGAACTCTGCACTAAAACCATCTGGTCCTGGGCTTTTTTTGATGGGGAGGCTTAATGACTTCTCCTATTTCTTTAGGGGTTATGAGACTGTTTATATGTTTTATCTGCTCCTGATTTAACTTTGATATCTGGTATCTGTCTGGAAAATTGCCCAATTCATACAGATTTTACAATTTTGTTGAAAATAGGCTTTTTTCGTAGGATTTGATGATTTTTTAAATATTTCCTCAGTTTCTGCTGTTATTTCTCCCTTTTCAGTTCTTATTTTATTTATTTGGATACTGTCTCTGGCTAATGGTTTATCTAGCTTGTTGATTTTCCCAAAGAACCAGCTCCTGGTACTGTTGATACTTTATATAGTTCTTTTTGTTTCTCTTTGGTTGATTTTAGCCCTGAGTTTGATTATTTCCTGCCTTCTACTCCTCTTGTGTGTGTTTCCTTCTTTTGGTTCTACAGCTTTCAGATGTGCTGTCAAGTTGCTGTCAAGTTACTCCAGTTTCTTTCTTTTTGTAGGCACTTAGAACTATGAGTTCTCTTAGGATTGCTTTCATGGAGTCTCATAAGAGTTGGTATGATGAGCCTTCATTTTCACTAAATTCTAAAAAGTCTTTTAATTTCTTCATTTCTTCCTTGACTAAATCATCATTGAGTAGAGCATTGGTCAGTTTCCACTTGCATGTAGGCTTTCCGTTGTTTTTGTTATTATTGAAGACCAAGCTTAGTCAGTGGTGATCTGATAGGATGCAAGGGATTATTTTTTATTATTATTTTTTTATTATTATTTTCCCTATTTATTATTATTATTTTTTCATTTATTATTATTTATTTATTTGTTGAGGCCAGCTTTGTGACCAATTATATGGTCCATTTTGGAGAAGGTACCATTAAGTGCTGATAAAAAGCTTATAGTCTTTTGCTTTAGGATGAAATGTTCTTTAGATATCTATTAAATCCATTTGGTTCATAACTTCACTTTCATTAATTCCATTGTGTCTGTTTCTGTTTCCATAACCTGTCCATTGCTGAGAGTGGGGTGTTGAAGTCTCTCACTATTATTGTGTGAGGTACAATTTGTACTTTGAGCTTTAGTGAAATTTCTTATATGGATGTGCGTACCCTTGCATTTTGAGCATAGATATTCAAAACTGAGAGTTCATCTTGGTAGATTTTTCCTCTGATGGGTATGAAGTGTTTTTCTTTATCTTTTTTCATATCTTTTGGTTGAAAGTCAATTTTATTAGAAATTAGAATGGCTACTCCAGCTTGTTTCTTGGAACCATTTTCTTGGAATATTGTTCTCCAGCCTTTTACTCTGAGGTAGTATCTGTCTTTTATCACTGAGGTCCATTTCTTATATGCAGCAAAATTCTGGGTCTTGTTTATATATCCAGTCTTTTAGTCTTTGTCTTTTTATTGAGAATTGAGTGATTTGATGCTAAGAGATATTAAGAAAAATGCTTATTGCTTCCTGATATTTTTGTTATTAGAGGTGGAATTATGTTTATCTAGGTATTTTCTTTTGAGTTTGTTGGAAGATTACTTTATTGCTTTTTCTAGGATGTAGTTTCCCTCCTTGTGTTGGAGTTTTCCATCTATTATCCTTTGTATGACTGGATCTGTGGGAAGATATTGTGTAAATTTGGTTTTGTCATGGAATATCTTGGCTTCTCCATCTATAGTGATTGAGAGTTTTGCTGAGTATAGTAGTCTGGGCTAGCATGAGTGTTCTCTTAAAGTCTGTTTGATATCAGTCTGAGTAGAATGATTAGCTCATGCATGGGCTAGGGTGTAGGTTCTTGAATCTTGATGGGCTGTTGTGATTCCCATGCCTCCAAAGAGACTTGAGTGGAGGAGTCTTGACTGAATTCACTCCAAGCATGGCACTGGGTGGGCACTATGGGTCCTGCCTAGCATGTATGTGTGTTGGGGGGATTCTCACTTAGTCTGAAGTTCCATACAAGCACAGAACTCTTGGATTGGAAATCACCAGTCCACGAGGTGGCTAGGGACTGCCTGGTCTTAAGCCCTTGGGCTCTCAGACTCAGCTGAGAGGCCACAGAAGGACCAAGACTGGAGTCGTGTGGGCATGTGACTGGCTGCCCCACAGCCTAGAGAACTGAGGGGAGGGAGAGAAGAAAGAGGCCCTGGCAGTGTCCCATGGGAGAGACTTGATTATTGTACTTGCCTAGTAGATTTAGCGTCCTGGCTAGCTTGCTTAAAGAGATGTTGAAGTGCCTGCAACACAGAGAGGTCCTCCAGGAGCGAAGTTAGGTGCAGCATCTGTGGCTACAGTGGCTCAATAAAGGCCTTCTCTGAGTTTTCCCATGGCAGACCCCAAAAAACACAATAAAGTCCATGGTTCCAAAAGGGTTTATTTCATGGTGGATGTAGATGGATCTTGCAATACCCTCATGAAACTCAGGACAGACATGAGTTAAATAGGGAGGGAGAAAAGGCAGAGGGTCTGAGGAAGAATGCTTAATTGGTTACTCCCTCTCACCTTCAGGTATCTCATTTGTATATAAATCCCTCTAGGTCTTGAGGCCTGTAATCATGCCCTCTACCTGTGCTCTTTAGGAGAGGCTGCATTGCCCTATGTGACTGAACAGTGCAGGTCAATGGAGGTCTAGGCCATGTGTCAGGAGCCTGGATTCTGGCTGAATAAATGCCCACGTTTGAAGGATCTTCATGCTACTTCCAGCCAGCACTCCTACCAAAAACCAAGACCCCTTTCATGGCCCTACATCAGTCCAGGATCTTCTGGCTTTTATAGACTCTGATGGGAAGTCTGGTGTAATTTTTATAAGTCTGACTTTATAAGTTACTTGACCTTTTTCACTTATTGTTTTTAATATTTTTTCTTTGCTTTGTGCGTTTGATGTTTTGATTATGTGACAGGAGGAGTTTCTTTTCTGATCTAGTCTATTTGGAGTTCTGGAAGCTTCTTATATGTTCATGGGCATCTCTTCCATTGGATTAGAAAAGTTTTCTTCTATAATTTTGTTGAAGATATTTACTGGCCCTTTAAGTTGGGAATCTTCCCTCTCATCTATACCTATTTTCTTAGCTTTAGGTTGGTCTTCTCATTGTGTCCTGAATTTCCTGGATGTTTTGTGTTAGGAGTTTTTTGCATTTTGTATTTTCATTTGCAGTTGTATCAATGTTTTTCATGGTATCCTCTGCACATGTGATCCTCTCTTCTATCTCTTGTGTTCTGTTGGTGATGCTTGTGTCTCCTATTCTTGATATCTTTCCTAGGTTTTCTATCTCCAGCGTAGTCTATTTTGAAATTTCTTTATTGTTTCTTCTTCTATTCTTAGATCTTGTATGGTTTTAATTCTCTCACCTGTTTGATTGTGTTTTCTTGCAACTGTTTAAGGGATTTTTGTGTTTCCTCTTTAAGGGCTTCTCCCTGTTTACCTGTGTTCGCCTGTATTTCTTTAAGGGAGTTGTTTATGTCCTTCTTAATGTCCTCTATCATCCTCATGAGAAGTGATTTTAAATCTGAATCCTGCTTTTCAGGTGTGATTTGGTATCCAGGACTTATGGTAGGACTGAACTGGGTTCTGATTATGCCAGATAACTTTTGTTTCAACTGCTTCTATTCTTGTGCTTGCCTTTTGCCATCTGGTTAACTCTAGTGTTACCTGCTCTCACTATCTCTGACTGGAGACTGTCTTTCCAGTTATCTTGCTTGTGTCAGAACTCCTCAGAGTCCAGATGTCTCTATGACCCTGTGATCCTGAGCTCCTGTCTGGAAGAGCTCCTGTAACTCAGGCTTCCTCTGAAATACTGAAATCTTGCTGCTCTGAGTGCAGTGGTTCCACTATTGCTCTGCTGCTCTAGGAAGGTTCAGGATACGGTGTCTTCAAAGGAGCAGAGCTACTAGGTGTCTGCCCCAGCCAAAAGGACCAAGCCATCTTTTATTCTTGATATCCCATCTCAATTAACTAGTAACTACTAAAGGTGATCTCTGTCATATCTGTCATATCTGTCATATCTGAAAAGCTTCCTGATTTTAATGCTAGGACTGCTCTTAGTCCTAGTGTGGTTCTCTAGCCTCTTCCATCTCTGCTCCTCCTGCTTTCAGTTTTCCTTTCATTTAATTTGATATGGCATATGGGCTAAACTGCCTTTATTATGTTGTTGTGTTTCTTTTGTACCCCTAACATCTATAGTAATGTTTTATATAATAATATAGTAATAGTCTTTGATTCAGACAAAGGTCTTTTCTGCATCAAATGATAAAATCTTGTGCTTTTTTTTAGTTAGTTTGTATATAATATGGATTACAATTCTTGATTTAAGTATGTTGAACCATCCCTGAATTTATGCCATAAAGCTTACTTGATTTTGGTGGATTATCTTTGTGATGTGTCTTTGGATAAAGCTTACTTATTCTGGGTGGACTATGTTTGAGATGTGTCTTTAGATTCTGTTTGCAAGTATTTCATTGACAATTATTGCATTTATGTTCACAAGGAAAAATTATATGTGATCTTTTTTTCTTTCATAAAGAATAGGTGTGATTTAGATTTCAGGAGAACTGTCCTTCCATAACAAATTTGGCAGGGTTCCTTATGTTTTTATTTTGTTAAATTATTTGCCTAGCAGTATCCTATGCTAAAATCATCTATCCCTGTGATTGTTCTTCACTTAGACCTTTAATTTTTGCTTCTATTTCACTGGTGGTTATTGTATACAGGTACATTTAAATTCCTTATTTGATCTTGATGTAACTTTGCTAGTTGTAGTATACCAAGAAAGTATCCATTTCTTTCAGCTTTTCTAATTTGGTGAAGTACCGAACTTTTAATGTGTTATCATTATTATTCTCTAAATGTCTTCTCTGTCTGTTATTGAGTCACCTATTTATCTCTAATTTTTAATTTGGATATTCTCTTTCTCACTTTTAATGAATTTGGTTAATGATTGTCATTCATGTTGATTTTTCTCAAAGAACAAAGTTTTATTTCATTGTACTGTTATGGATAATTTTATTAATTTCAACCCTGGATTTGATTATTTCTTGCTATCTACTTTTTGAGGGTTCAATGTCTTCCCTTTGAGAGCATTTAGGTGTGCCATTAGGTTCCTAGCATGAAATCTCTCCACATTTTAACTGTATTTTAATTTACTTTATGTAAACACTTAGTTATATACACTTGCCTCTTAGTACTGCTTTGATTGTGTCCCATTAGAGTGGGTATGCTGTGTATTCATTTTAATTCAATTCTAAAATCTCCTTAATTCTTTATCTCTGTTTCAAGCCATTTTTTATTCAGTAGAGAGATGTGTAGTTTCCGTGAGTTAGTAAGTCTTGTGTTGTTCCTATTGTTGTTGATATCTGGTTATAATCTGTGCTGATCTGATAGGTCACAGAGAATTATTCCAATTCTGTTGTATGTATTGAGACTTGCGGCAAAGTATGGGGTCAGTTTTGGAGAAAGTTCCATGAGGTGTAGAGAAGAGTTTTCCTTGGGTTAAATTTTTGCTTCTAGCACATTCTGTAGAGTTTATCATTGATGTTTCTTTTATGTATCAGAAGGAAGTATCCTGTTTTCTTAACTTTTTAGTTAATCTTGATCTTTTTATTAATGAATTCAGACTATTTATATTGAGAGATATAACTGAGCAGTGTTTGTTGATTCCTGTTATTTTGTGATGGTGTGGTTTATGTGTGTTTGTGTGTTTGTTGTTGTGTATGTGCAAGCATTCATGCTTTTGTTTTTTTCCCCCTTTTGATTTTGATTTGGAATAATTCATTCCTTGGGTTATCATAGGTTTCATTAGCCTAGTTAGGTATAATGCAACATTTGCACATAGACATTACTTAAAATTTGTTTTAACATTTAAATGTCTTATATTCTCACTTATTGTGATAGAATGTTTTGCTGGATACAGTAGTCTGGCATGGCCTCTTTAGTGTCTTAGAGTTGTAGAACATCTCCACAGTCCTCTATATCTTTTAGAGTCTCTAAAGAGAAATCAAGTATTAATCTAATGTGGCTGCACATATGGTTATTACTTAGTCTCTTTTCCCTTGCAACTTTTAATATCAATTCCATTTTATGCATATAGTGTTTTGATAATTGTGGGTCATGGTGAATTTCTTTTCTGATCCAGTCGGCTTTGTGTTCTCTATGCTTCCTGTTCCTTCAAAGGCACCTTCTTTTTTTGGGGGGGGAATACAAAAATTTTTCTCTATAATTTTGTAGAAAATATTTTCTGTGATTTTGACTTGGATTTCTCCTCTTTCCTATATATATATCTATTATTTATAAACTTTTTCACAGTCTTTACTTTTCTGGATATTTTGTGCCTGGATTTCTTTCAAACATTTTTTGTCCTGACTTTTCTGCCCTGTTTTCAAATCCCAAGATTCTTTCTTTCATCTCTTATTTTATGGATAGTACTTGCCTTAGAGGTTTCTCTGCTGAGTTCTTGTGATAAGACTTAAGACATCATTTTCCAGATGAAGAAATGAAAGCCAGTATTAAATCAGGGTATGATAGATAATAAAAAAAAAACAAGAGTGAATTTATTGTAGGGACTGTCTTCCAAATTTTATGAAACTAATATAAAGAGAAATATACATAAAATTTATTAGCTTCATGTTAAGATGAGTGAGACATATTTGTATATCATTTTATTATGCATTGTTTTTATTGATAAAATATAAATTCCACAAGAAAAGTTTTACTGCTTTTACATGGATTTTGTAAACCTTTTACCACTACTATTAGTTAATACTATATCATATCATAATTAATTTCATTACATATTAAGCAATATAACACATTAAATGTAAATGTTAAATAAGTAATTGTACAAAACATTAAAATTAAAAATATATATTATAATATTTTAAAACTGTATACTACTATAGTTCACCCAATACCATATATATTTAGATGCTAATTATAAATAAAATGTTAGGTAGTTTTTACAGACATTGGCTATATGCTTATTATTTTAAAGTGTGATTTTATTTCAGTGAGAGAAGAGTAAAGAATAGTATTCAGCAGCATAATTAATAGGATTGATCGTGCAAATATTTTTAAAAACAATTGTTTAATCTGTATAGCTCTTATTTTTACATGAAAATATGTTTCAAAAGGGTAGCAAATTTGCACATGTGTAGTAAATAAGTATATATATATATACATATATATATATATATATGCTAATATATGGTAAAGATATGTGTATATGATACAATCATAACTAAGAACTGATAGTTTTGATAGACATATAGTTGATACATATCAAAATTGAATATGTGCAGCAACTATACATTTATTACAATTCCATTAATTTTCCTTGGTTTTTGTCTTATTTTGGTTTTTGATATTTTAGATTTGAGAATGAACATGAATGTGGAAAATTACAAGATAATGTTGAGATCATTGATGAGCAGGTTATGAACAAAAATGTTAAATACATGACACAACATGATGGAGGACAAAAATTTAAAAATACAGGACTATGAACACACAAATAATGAGATATGGGGTGAATCAGTGTTGACTAGGTGGATGAACTGCTAATCGGTCACTTAGGAACAAGACAGTTATCTAATGTATGGTAGCTTAGAAAGGTATTAGAAGTTCCACAGAGAATCTGCTATTGAGAAAAAGCGATGAAGTATAAATAGATGGGAAGGAAACTTTAGATCAATTGTCATTGTCAGTTAATGTTTGCTTGTGCTTGTCTAGTGAAGCTTGGTGTGGAGAAAACTAAAGATCTGTGAAAATCAAGGGTCCATCATTATAAAAGTCAATGTGACTACAGACTATTATTTTTTTTATAAGCATTATAAAAATTACTACAAGTAAGCAAACAATACATAAATAAACAAATAATCACATCTTGCCTCTAAGAACTCATTTACAGTTGTATAACTATTTCAAAGCATACATTATTTTATGTGACAAAAAACAACATCAGAAACCTAGCTGGTGCTCAGTATTTATTCTTCCATATTGGCTTCATTTTTATGGAGCCTACTCAGGCCAAGAGACAATGATTTGACTCTACTGATTTGACAGACTAGATGGAATCAGATACTTTACTTTCTAGAGTACCAACCCACACGTCTGGATTTAGTTTTTTGTGGTTTGGTTTGAATCATACAATTAAATCATTTAAATCATTCAGGTGTCCAAGAAATGTGGTATCTCATTTACAAAGATGGTAACAGTTTGGAAGTTATTGTTTTCCTAAGAAACTTGATGTTGTACTCCCAGATGGGGTACAGAAAGGTTAGAGTGTGAAAGAAAGTCCATCTGGGAAATATTACAAGTCACACTTGGGGGAAATTGTAAAGTTGTGCATTGTTTGTTCAAATTTTGCTTCACAAGATCTCTTAAAATAAATGAGAAAGAATGACAATTATACAATGCTTTTGCAAATAAGCCATCAGCTCTGATTTTAAGAAAGCTACAATTATATACTTTTAAGTCTAATCCTGATTCTTTAATGGTTATTTTTCCAGGTCCCTATATTTGTATTCATAAGAAGAGGATAGATATTAAGCTCAGACCTGAATAAAGAATAGGTAACTGAAAATTTATAAACAGAACAGAATGAAGGTTATTTGATAGAAAATTGCTATAAATTATTTTATGTAAATTACGTTCAAACTTTTTTGATGGTGTTGGGGACAATATGCTCTTCGTGGTAGAGGCAAGAGGCACTAACACAAGCCAGCACTGTGAATAAAGATGGTTTTGATTTTACTTATTCATTTTGTTTCGTTCTCTTCTGAAAGTAGTTCTTTGAGAATTTCATACATATCCTACATCTTAAGTTTGTGACAACTACAGAATGAGCAGCAATGACAATAACCTGCAATATTTGGTGATTGTTCCTAGTCAATAACTCCAAATCAAGTAACCTAGCCTGGGACATGGCTTTTAATTCATTTTTAGCTTTTTTTTTTTTTGGTCTAAGGACATTCTCATCCCATTATATATGACAAAGACCCCAATATCCCAGGCATTATGACATTATGACTAACAATAATATGACCTATTAAATTGATATTATCACTTCAATGAAAATGAAGACTAAAAATATGAGGATGTATCTTTACCAGCTATGCATCTGATAGGCAAATAATATGCAGAATATATAAATAACTAAGAAAATTAAATTGAAGGAAAGAAATAATGCTATTGGATAATGAGATAAGAAAATAAGTAGTGATGTCTTAAACAATGAAATTCAAATGACTAGCAAACATTTAAATTTTTGTTCCGCATACTTACCCATTAAGAAAAGGAAATTAAATCTACTTTGTGATTTCATTTGGCTAAGTACCAAAAATTAATTGGTAAAAATTAAAAGATTAGTTGTTGGAAAAGTGAAACACTTAGATACTCCTGCTTGTTATGCAAATGTCTTTCTACTCCTGAGAAAATCAGTGTGTGTGAAGTCTCCACAAAATCTTAAATGTAGGTGCCTCAATCTTAGGCATATATCCAAGAGCTTTGTATTCTACTACAGAGATCCTTACTCATGCACATTCACTGCTCCTCCATTCACTACAGCTGTGCAATGAAAACAGCCTAGATGTTCCTTGACTGATGAATTCATAATGCTTTCAGGTAAAATGATGCATACATTGAATTGGTGTTATTATCATTTGAAAATGATGGCATAATAATCTATTGAAAGTATGTTTAATATGGCTTTCCCTCCTCTAGCTCCTCTCTGACCCTTTCCACTTTCCCATCCACCCAAATCTATACCCTTTGTTTCCATTAGAATATAAACAGAAGTCTAAAGAAATCATTGTATTATTTTAAGATAAAACTAAAATATATAAACCAGACCAAGAAAAACAAACAAACAAACAAACAAACAAAAACAACCCAAAGAAAAAGTAAAATAAAGAAATTCAGACACTGAGAATCACATTTTGCACACATTAGAAACCCATAAGAAAGAATATCAGTAAACATTATACATAAGCAAAATAGTTGAATGGGTAGAAAACAAAAGAAAAAACTCCAAAGATACTGCTGAGATAATTTTACATTATGTATCTGCTGCTAAGTGCTCCTGCCCTTAACTGTGGTTTGCATACCCAGTGAGACTCTGTTGTAGAAGTAATTTTTCCCTTTTAAGAAGCTGATCATTGGAGGTTGCTGTGAAGGATTGTGTACATTTACTTCCCCTTTCAGCACTGAAAGTCTATCTGGCATAGACTTGTGCAAGCCCGGTGCATGCTGCCACATTTTCTGTGAGTTTGTATATGTCACCTCTTTTGTGTCTCTAAAGCCTTATTTCCTTGGCGTCTGACTCGCTCATTGGCTTTTACACTCTTTCCAGCTCCTCTTCCACAGGGTTCCCTTAGCTTTTAGGGAAGGATTTAACGGAGACATCCAATTTATGAAAGATTGTTCCAGGGTTTCTTACGTTATGGACATTTTCCACTGTTGGTCTCTGTATATGTTCCCATATACTATAGTAGCAAGCTTCTCTGATGATAGCTGAGTAAGATGTTGAGCTACGGATACAAGCAGAATATTGTTAGGTCTCATTTTGGTACTGTGTTCCTTTATCATAAATGAGTATTACCCCTAGATCTATGGCTTATCTATTTTCTGGTCCTTATCTCACTGAACATTGTAGGCCATGGGTTGTAACTCAATTTTAGTCAACTAGTGGTTGGTTGCTCCCACAACTTTTGTGCCACTAATGTACCAGGGTATTTTATATACAAGTCACTATTACAGGTCACAGGTTCTTAGCTTTAGTGGAACTTGCCATTCTCCTGTGGTAGTATGGTAAGCTTAGTTATTTATTAAGTGATAGAGAATTTGCTGTAGAATTTGACTTACTATGTTTTATGTAGATTTCTTCTTAGATGACAGGTATAAAATCTGTTTTATTGTTTTATTTAGGAATACAATTTGTAGAATTATGTATTGTTCTCCAGGAATCAATCCCAGAAAAGTTTAAGTAATAAACAATTTCTAGAAAGACAAAAAATTAGAATGTAGATTGGGCTCTGTTTGTGTCAATACTAATTTGTCAACTTATTAAAAGTCTAGAGTCAACTAGGACAAGGAAATCTCTGTTTATGTCTATGGGGGATTATCTTGATTGCAGTAGTTGAGGAGGAAAGAGCAAGCTACCATGGGTGACTAGATTTAATTCCTTGATTTGATCCTTGAGTGTATTCAAAGGAGAAAGGGATCTAGAATGCATGCATTAACTACTCTTGCTGTCTGATTATGGATGTGAGCAGCTTCCTCAAGTTCCTGGTTCTTTGACTATTCTGCCATGATTGACTACAACAAAGGACTGTAAATAAACTACAGGTTTTGTCCTTTAAATTGCTTCTAATTGAGACGGTTTATTACAAGAAGAGAAACTATAATAGGCATTAGAGAAAGTACTGACCTTGACAGATATGCATATTTTATTTCTATTAATAATGAGGCATATTTTTATTAACTACTGCCTGGACTTCATATCAATAATTAAATTAATTATTTACCCAAAGTTCACATAAATTATTCATAATGAGAGGGTCCTCTTAATCTCTTCATCTTATTTCATAGTACAGTTTTTTTTATCTAATCAGGTAAACTAATATAAGCTTATAATGAATAACCTCATCCAATAGCAATTCATGTTTAATTATTATTTTGAGCTTTGTATTCACTTCATATGCTTCAGACACATATGTACACTGCTACTTTACTTTATTTATGTTTTGTAACTTTGGCCAATGAAGAATAAGATGCTTAGAACTTTCTGTGACAAATTGTATTTATGTTGAGTAAGAACTTGTGGATATCTTCCATTTCAAGTCTCTTTACTTCATGCATATTATGTAACTAATTTATAGTTTATAGACATGTTATTTTATAAATTGAATCTTAGATAATTTATTGAGTATGATAATATCTATGATTGAAAAAATAATACCAGGATCTTATGAGATTTGGATAACTATAAATAAGTAAAGGGGAAGGAAAACAGATTGACATAGATAAATGAAAAGACTCAAATAAAATGTATTTAGCTCTGTTTGTCTTAGGAACATGTCCAATTAGCAAATTTGAGTCTGATTTTGTGGACTTGAAGAACTGTAATGATAGAATGAAGACATATACAATGCTCATATTGTGCCAAACTAGTTCATAAATTATTTTGCTCTATTCACTTCAGAGTTTGTCCCTTGCTTTCTCATATGTGTCTGTTTGTTAGACATGTTTTAAATACAGGAAAAGCTAAATATGCTTTTCATAGTTTTCTTTTGTAGAGCAAATATTAGTAAGAAATTGCCTGCCCATAACTGAACTTGGGGACTTCACAATTCAAAGCTTAGTCTAATTTTCATCTTAATTTGAAATAATAATTTAAACACAGTGAGTAAACATCCAACATCTCCTGCACCAAATATGAGCATAAAATTCATTCCCAATAGTGAACTTAGAGAAATACCATTGTTAGTATCTTTGTTCACAAGATAGATGCCATGGGTGTAACTCATATACCTTTATTCTTTGATAATTCTCATTTTGGTCAATTATAATTATTCTAAAACAAGACACAGAACGAGAATAAAATGTCATGGCATTCGAGATTAATAATTAATTATTTTCCTCTTTGTACTTAATTTTTTAACAGGTCCTTCTCAAAACTTTCTATTTATTGAGTGAATCTTTGTATAATTCCTAGTAATTGTCAAGTAATATCAACAGAGTAAATTTCTGAATAATAAGTTGTCCAATTTTATATCTTTGTTGCACATCTTCCATTATGAAATTCAGATATATCTAATTTTTTAAAATTTTTAGTGAAATGAAAGCAAGCTAGCCACACAAAACTCTTTTTTCCTTTTGAAATTATTTTTAAAAAGTATGCAAACAGAATAATAGTTACATGAACCTTGCATATGAACATCAAATTGCAGTCCTTGTTACATTTTTCAGCATACATAAATATAACTAAAGTCTTTTGCATATAAAGTAACCAACAGTTTTATTTTGGATTTATCATCAACATGTTTCAAAGTAAGTATAATTTATTAGCTTTCTCAGTGAAGAACATCTTGCTTAATCATAGGGTTATATAAATATTAACCTTCATGAGAAAGCAGTTTTATTTGTTTGGTTCATCTGATATTTTGTATTGTTAACAGTATAAAATTAATTTCCTAAAACTTAAATACATTTTAATTAAAAATCATTAAAGAGCATCAGATAGCAAATATGTGAATTTTATCTAACTGTACTTCATAGCTTTTCCTTTGTGGTATATAGAGGAAATTAGATTTCTATGACAGAAGCATATCAAATATTGCTGTGTATTTGAAACAAACTCAAAACTAGAAATCTCACTATTTTCAAAAAGCATTTGAAAATACGTCCTGTATATATAATTGGAAACTTCTCGATGGGCTGTCATCTTCAAAATGTATGTTCCACCACAGCAGTTAGTGGGCAATGTTTTGCTTCTTAATCATTCCTGGAAGTGCTCGAACATTTATGGGAATGATAGTGCTGTGTCATTCCAAATTGATTGAATCTGTGACATGTTCCTGGAAGTCACTTTGTGGCACACTATTATAGCAGCAATGAAGGAAAATTACTATAGGAGAGAGGAAGTAAGCTCATTGTGCTGGACAACAGTGATCATTTCAAATATAATAAAAGATGTCATTTATTTCTGCTTCAGTGGAACTTCCTTTTTTGTATCAGTATTATTAAGCTATAGTCACTCTTGAAAGAACTGACTTACTTCTAAGAAATGTGTGTAGACAATATTGAAAGTCAATTGCCTTTTTGTAAGCATTATTATATCAATGCATGACACATCCATGAAAATCAATGCATATATATATATATGCATATATATTATATATATACATATATATATGTATATATATATATAGAGAGAGAGAGACAATAAATAAATAATTTTAGTGGACTGGGAGAGGGATAAAGACTGGACTGTAAAAAGAGATTAAATAATGAAAAAAAAAACAAAATAGAATGTCCAATTATGTTTTCTGCCTTGAATCCTTTTAGTTAATTTATGATATATTGTGTCTTACAAATCCTTTAAAGCGGAACAATACTTAGTATTAAATAATCATTTTTGGGTTCCAGAGTGTGCTAATGAGTCCATCTTTGTGTTTCTATTTGTTTCATTTGACTTTTCCTTGGCTCTGTTTTTCCCCTTTATTTTGTTCTATTGTAATGTGTTTTGTTGTTTTATGTTCTTTATTATGTTGTATTATGTATACTTATTACATTATATCATATCATAGTTCTATCTCTTGTGAAGCCTGACTGTTTTCTAATTAGAGACAGAAAGGTATTGATCTATATGGAAGGGATCTGGGGAGGAACCAGGAGTAGTAGAAGATGCCATAATTATCATATATTACTTAAGAAAAAATATATTCCATAAAACGAATATGTGTGTGTGTATGTGTGTGTGTATACATATTGTGTGTATGTATTCATATTCATCATTTTCATCATTCCACCTGAGGTATACCACTAATTTAAATAATTTTGTAGACTACATGGGCAGCAAATTTAAAGAATATTATGCAATTTAGCTTTTATATAGTTGGGAAACTTTATTTCATGTTATAATGTCTTACTAGGGTTTACTTCATGTTTATAAAAATGATTCAGAGCAACTGCAATCATTTGTGGTGTGAAATAAATACGAGAGTATTGAAATCCTCTCATTTTTCTATTGTTTCAATCATTGCTTTACCTTCAAAATCTTCTTGTGTATTTCCAAGGACATTGCACAATTCTTTTAGTACAAGATAACATCTTTAAAATAATTTGATACAAATTTCTCAAAAGATCAAAATTCATATCCGTTTAACCCAACTCTTTATCATCACACTGACTGTAAATTCTGAGGGCATCAGTTCCAAGATGAGATTTAAATGAGAACTGATCCTCTTCTCCAGAAAATCCAAAAGAACTAGTTTCAATAAGATTGACATTTCACTATTATTCTTCCAATCGTCAATTCATAAATCCTTCCATCTTATCCACAGTACTTATGGAGAGATATCATGGAACTTCACAGCTTGTGCCAGACTAATATTTCAGCAACTGTTCACCTCCTTCCTGGAACTTTTTGGATCTCTTCTGGCATGGCCCAGTTTTCCCTGGTCCTTACAGACAGCTTCATTTTCTCATTTGAAATAATCAAGCCCTTATATAGCTGCTTGCTATAATCATCCTACATCTGTTCCCTGCCACACTGTCAACTCAACACTTCATCAAAGGAGAAGGTTTGAATTGTACCCCTCTACCAGCTTGCCTACCATTTTAAATCATCTCTCCTTCCTCAGGAGCTACTTTAATACTTGGCTCTCTAGCTTATATTCTTATCATGGCATGTGTTATCATGTGTCAAAATCACTATCTCTATGAATGACCCACCAGCTTACCACATGTTCTTTTCCTTGTCTTTATTTCCCTTATGTCTTTTAAATTACAATTCTAAGATACCCAATAGTGGTCATTATAACAAACATAACATCTCCCATGTCTTAATTTCATGTTGAAACATCCCTTTATTTAGACTTCTGGCAATACTTAAAGGTGATTTTCACCTTCAATATCCTAGTTACTTAGTAATCACATTTACCTAAGTGAAATTCACAAGTTAGTTTTTACTCTGAACAATGTCACAAAGTCTCTATTTCCAGTCTCCACATAAAACCTTATTAATTCAAATCCTTTCCACCAGTAATTACTCAAGAAAGTTGACCATTGTACTTGGGCTCTGATGAGATCATGAAGGCATGTTTTGGATTTTTGCTGTTTGTTCTGTACTATGTTCTCATTTCTTCTTGTTCTAGTAGAGTGATTTCTGATGTGATTCCATACCATCTTTTATGTGAATTAAAAAACATAAAGGGCACTATGATAATGCAGACCAGGTGCTGAGGAGACTAAGAATCAGGGCCAATTTTTTTATTGTCACTATGAAAGGATTCTGTTCTCTTCACATTTGTTCTGTTTGCTTGGTTGGTTGGTTGGTTTCTTGGTTTTGTTTTTTCACTATGAGGAACAAAACCAAACAACAAGATTATTTTCTTATTTCTGCAGTAGAGTTATACTTTTGAGGTATTGAACACACATTCTCTTTCAAATTTGTTTATTCATTTATGTATTTATTTATTTTTTACTTATACTTAGAATAAACTAATTATTTAAATTTTGTGCTGGCTCCTAGCTCATGTGACTGAAGCACACATTATTTTTAAAATTTTTATTGGTTATTTTGTTTATTTATGTTTCAAATGCTGTCCCCTTTCCCAGTTTCCTCTCCAAGACAACCCTATCCATCATCCCTCCCCCTGGTTCCTCTAGGGTGCTCCCCCACCCACTTACCCACTCCCACCACACACCCCCAGCATTCCCTTATACTGGGGCATTGAGCCTTCATAGGATCAAGGGCATATCCTTCCTTTGATGCCAGACTAGGAAATCCTCTGCTACATATGAAACTGGTGACATGGATTCCTACATGTGTACCCTTTGATTGGTTTGATTGGTTCCTGGGAGCTCTGAGGGGTCTGGTTGGTTGATATTGTTGTTCTTCCAATGGAGTTGCAAACACCTTCAGCTCCTTTGGTCCTTTCCCTAACTCTTCCATTGGGGTCCCTCTCCTCACTCAGATGGTTAGCTGCAAGCATCTTAATCTGTATCCATAAAGCTCTGGCATATCCTCTCAGGAGACATCCATATCAGGGTCCTGTCAGCAAACACTTCTTGGCATCAGCAATAGTGTCTGGGTTTGTTGGCTTCATATGGGATGGGGCAGTTTCTGGATGGCCTTTCTTTCAGTCTCTACTCCACTTGTTGTCCTCATAGTTCCTTTAGAGATGAGCAATTCTGGGTTAAAATTTTGAGAAGGGTGTGTGTGTGGCCCATCCCTCAACCTGGGGCCACTGAAGCACACTCTTATAAAATTTTTCTTTCCCCTTTTCTGTATCAATGACATTTTCTACAGTGTTAGCTGCTTTAGGTCATACAGCCTGTATCATTTTCCAACTTAAAATCAGAAATAACTACAAAACACAATTTTCCTTAGATTATTATTCTACTCATCTTACCGAATATTTTCTCTTTCAACCAAAATTGCGTCAATAAATAATATATGCACAAACCCTATTTCATTAGTCCTTATTATTGCTGAATTTTATTCAATTGCTCCCTGAACTCTTTCAAGGAAGTTATTATGAAAGTAAATGGTGAGCTTCATATCCTCATTGCGGTTCATTACTTTATAGCCACAATCTCCTTTGCATGATCAGATATTTAAATGTATGTTTGTTATTTTATAAAACTACTCTTATAAGGTTACATGGAAGCTTCCTTTGCATGCTTTCTTCTTGGATTTTAATCTTCCTTAGTGAATCTTTTACGACATGCAAATTAGAAAGAGTATTCCAGTATCTATTCTTAGCACAGATTTTATTCTGTATGATCATTCCTAGGTGTTCTTATTCAGACCAGTTTAATATAAATTAAAAATAAAATGATAACTTCCATATTCTGACATCTTCTCTTCAACAACATCTTTCCATGAGGTATATATGGTGTACATGGGTGTGTGTATATGTGTGTGTGTGTACATTTTTTCCTATCTCGATCTATAAAGCCATCTGAAATGTTATCATTGTAGAATTCCATTTAAACCATTTCATCTATGATGATGCAAATAGAATTTCCCAGACTCACAATTGAGATGTCGTCCTGTAAATTTGTGTTCCTGTGAGACAGTGACAGGATATTAGAAGTAGGCAAGAGTTACAGAATATTTTATAGCTTCCCATAGTGTCAGACAATGATCAGAGTTGTAGAAACAACTTGCTGAACTTGAAAAGCAGCAATAACAGTGGAAGCAGCAACAAGCTCAGGTATCAGTAGTTAGAACCCTTGAACAAAGAGTACCTAGAAGTAATCCCACAGCTTTCTATTGAGCCTGTGAAAATTCGGCACCAGAGACTGTTAGAAATTTTTTTTTCTGGTTTGTTGCAGTAACCCCACTCTTTCCACCATATTATGTGAGTGAATTTCCTGTAGTTATTCATCATTGAAGGACCTTATCTGCTCTTTTTTGCTCCTGAAGTTCTTTGGAATATCAGTTCTGTAAATTAAATTATATTGATCTCAGTTCATAGACTAGGCTCTGTTTATGTGGTTGTTATTTATTGAGTGAGACAATGATGAAATTCAACTTTTGAAGTTAATGTACTGACATAATAGAGATTAAAACATGATGTTCTCATTATCGATGGGCAATAACACTAATACAGTGATTGATGGCGTTAGAAGATAATTTGGGTAACTGATAACATTGGTCACACTTTTTCATAGTTAGGATCAAATTTTGGTTTGGATAAAATAACATTCTTTTGCAAAGGAAAAGTAAGTTATTATTATCTTTTGTTTTGTAATCAAGAGGTATTAAGAGGATTTGTTTTTCTTTTTTTTGGTTGTTGTTGTTTTGTTTATTTATCACTCAGTTAACATTCTTCTTATATATTTTCTTTCTGTTTTCAAGATATAAAACCTATACTTTGTATGCAAAAGTATCATCCCCCAACCCCCCTGCCTTTTCCTCTTCTTTTAGTATAAGTGATAAGTAAAAGAGTTAAATACAAGAAGAAAAGAAAAACTAATCAGGCTAGTTTTTTATTTGTTTGTTCTTACCTCGCTAAAGTGACTAATCTTTACATAACTACGATTTATTGGTTAATTGATCTTTGGTGCTATAGTAACAAATACACTAAGTTGTTTTATTATTAAGAGTGTCCTTAGGTTCCTGATTCCTTAGCTATATAACTCACAGTGCAAATTATCCCTCATTGTAAATGTAACATTTGTTAGATTGATGCAAGTCTCCTGTTGGAGGATTACTACTGAAAAAGCTTACATTTTCCAGATCTTTCTGATTCAAATCTGGCTGGTTGGTTCAATTCTGTTGTTCTGGCTCAACTCCTCTCTAAGATGACCGAATCAAACTGGCTTCTTTAGGTTTCTCACTGAATTGTTGTTTTTGGACTCGATCTAACTCTGGCAATTTTTTCTAATCTTCTTGCTCATTCTGGTTCATTCTGTCTTCATCTATAGCCTGTCTCTGTAAAGCTTTACCAGCATAACTCTCTCTGTCTCTGTTAGCTCAACTTCACTGCCTGGACTCTCTTCCTCTCTCTCTGTACTGCCCTCTTAAGTAGTTTCTCATTCCACACAATTATCACGAAAGTTGCACATATCCTATCTATGATTCATTTTATCAAGACTTTCTCTGATTCATCATTTTTATGTGCCTCTGAAACAGACATCCCCTTTAAATTACCTGCAAATTACCTTTTTCTTCATTGTTTTGGATTAAAGATTTATACTAAGGGTATGCATGCATTCTAGCTAGAGAGAATAAATATATGCCATTCCAGGTGGATCACACAAACTTACAAGGTCTTTGAATATGATCCCTAGCCAGAGCAGTCATGTTGCTTATTAAAATTCCTCTACACCCTATATGCCACCTTATTGTCTCAATATATTATAATCATGCAAGCAAATACTACTCTGTGTTTTAGTGTAGATGTGACTACTAGAGACAGCTTTTACATCTCCTTGTACATAGAGGCACTTTGTGATACTACTCTACAATGATATCAGATGTCTGTTTTGATGAAATTATTAATAAGCTCTATAGCTATTTACTCTCATAATAATTGCAATTGAACATAATTCTTTATATTAAAAAATCACAAAAATAGATAGGAGAAAGGAGAGAATTTTGTAGAATATTATTAACTTGTTATTAATAATTGATTATAGGGTATTTTAATTTAACAACACAGCTGCTCTGTCAAGACATAACATACTATGACCTTCTAGGTCTATATAATATGGCTGGAATTCAGACATACCCAGGATCAGGCCGGAAATAAACATGCTCTTAGTATATACCTTTAGTACCACACAGTGAAGGTAAAGTAAGTTTGTAGAAGGAAGCAGTCACATTGAAAGTGAATTCTAATTGAGATACATATAGAGAAATGGATCAGAGAAATATTTTGGAGAATGAGTGAGAAATAAGATATGCTAAACTTCTTGAGAGCACACAGGAAAGAGAAGCTACATGAGAACAGGCAGAATTTGTCAGGATTGGAGGACAGTCCAGTTCATGCAGTGCAGTTGAGTTCATTCTTGAGTCATGTTCAGTTTGTGCAGTCTGTGCCATGCAGGTAAGCAAAGGCAGTTGAAGCCAGAGAATTAGAAGGAGGCAGACGTTAGAAGAGAGTTGATTTGAGGCCAGGAAGAACAATTCAGTGGAAAGCTGAGAGATGTCAGTTTAAATCAGTCAGCTTGGAGAGGAGTTTGAGCCCGAGCAGCAGAGTTGAAAGAGCCAGCCAGAGGTCTGAAAGAACAAGAAATGTTGAGCTAATTCACCAGCAAGCCATCAAGATGATAATTACATCTGGTGAATAAATGTAACATTTACAGTTAAAAGAATCTCCATTTTAAGTCACATCTTTCTCCAGAACTCCTCATGGAGAAGGTGCCATATCATGTACTAATTTTTTAAACATAAACACTGGTGCCAAGTGGAATGAGCAAAAACACCACTGTATCTTGATCTGCAAATTCCTGCATTGAGAATTCTGCAATGTAATCATGGACAAATCACAGAATACATCTGATTTTTAGTATGTGCCAATGTGATATATTCAGTAGTTACAAGATCTCTCGACCACACCAGCTAAA
Organism: Grammomys surdaster; assembly: GCF_004785775.1. Classification (NCBI taxonomy): domain Eukaryota; kingdom Metazoa; phylum Chordata; class Mammalia; order Rodentia; family Muridae; genus Grammomys; species Grammomys surdaster. The sequence continues at coordinate 5,358,146 of NW_021620885.1, forward strand.
ATGTAGAATAATGTGTTTATTTTTGTGTTGGGAGAAGATTCCGAGAAAGTAAACATCACTTTCCTAGATTTCAAGGGGCTTCCTTGAATGAGGTAAGAAGTGTCTTTTATAGCCTGAATGTTCTATCATTGTGGAAGAGTCCTTACAATGCTTAATTCCATGATACAATATTGGTGTTTTAAGATCAAATAGTGTAGAAAATGATTCAGCTGTTTAAAGTTTGACACTTTTATTACACCTATTCCTTCATTATATAAAATTATTCATGGTGATGTTTTAAAACCATAACCAATTATATCACTGAACTCTCAGCAAAGAGTTTTGCTACCTGAATTTAATCACAAGATAAATTTAAGTTGCTTTGCCTGTAGTTTAAGCTGGGGAATACTCAATCATGCCTCTTTTGTAATATCCTGACAGCTTTATATCAAAGTAGCTTGTAGTAAAATCCTTGCATTCATTCTAAGTATTTTTTCCTTCACATACATATCAGGAGGTCTGATGCAAATAATAAATGTAACTATATCTGATGAAATTAATATTGACACAATTATATAGAGTAGAAGGGATTTATAAAGTATCCAGAGAACCAACTCTAGTGAATTGTATAATATGTTTGACTAAGTTGGATACAAGCATTATAGAGACAAAGTAACAGTATCCCTTTAACATATTATTAATTAATTTACAAATTATCTAGTTATTCTGTAACTTTAAAACCCCGATACAAAGTATGTTAAATTGTTTAACATTAATGGCCTGTGTACTTCTGTAAATGCCAGATATTTTCTGAGATCCCAGATGGATTTCATTAATTTAAAATAATCTTATTTACTGGATCTCACCTTCACTGTAGAGCAGATGAAGATCCAGGATTGAAGGGACTATGTAGAGGACTTGATGGGTCTCTGTATTTATTGCTCTTTACTACATAACAAAGCTTCTGTGTTGAGACCTGAGACTACTCTATAGGTATTATAATTAAATCAGTATGAATCAGTTTAATACTATGTTCTTTAAGCAAAGTAATTAAGATAGAGTCACATGTCTTACCACAGGTTCTTGGCTGTAGTCACAATGCTACTAACCAAGTGCATCTTGCAAAATATGTTTCAACTCCAAGCAGAAGGTAGCCTTAGTGTCCAGTGTGAATGATGGAGCATTGGTGATCTCCTTGTTAAAAAGATGATCACATCATCATTTGCATTTCACAGCTAGTTTTAGAGTTAGGTAGAATTCATTTGATTTGATGGCTGACCCACTGTAGCAAAGGCTTTTGTGGTTCTATGCTAAAAATAATGATAAGTGGAACAATCTATATCTGAAGTTTAGATAGAAAATTCTATCTCTAAACGAAGTTTACTGCATATGAGTATTTTAATAATTAGAATATGATTCCAACAATAAGTTGAACAAATGAAGGAATAGGTCACATTCTAAAGGCATAGAATTATAGGTATAGAAGGTATGCAGTCTTTGTTTTCAAGTTCCAACAAACATGATATGCAATATTTTTAAAAAAATACAAATTTGGCATTCTTCATGTTGATATAAAGGGGAATTTTTATCTTATTACTGAGTATTGATTTCACAATACCCTATAATTGAAGATAAGTATTTCATGTATTATGTATTAATTAATCAATAACATTTTTACAGTTAATATGTGATATTTTATAATTCAAATTTGAAGAGGTATCTTTTATTAACCTGATACAGGTGTCATCTCAAAGGATTACTGCTAACTAATCTCACCTTTTTTAGCCTTTTCTGAATTCTGGATGGCTGGTTTAACTCAGCTATTTGGCTTACACTTCTTTCCGAGCTGACTAATTCAAACTGGCTTCTCTCAGCATATGACTGTATTGCTCTGCTTGGCCTCAAACTAACTCTAGCAATCTGCTCCAATCATTTAGCTTCTTATTCTCTAGCTACTTCTGTCTTCATCTGTTACCTGGTTCCATAAAACTGTCCTGGTAAAATTGCCTCCTCTGCATGAAAGTGAACTCACAATGGAACTCAGCTCTATTGCACTGCATTCACTGCACTGGTGCTGAACTCACTTAATCTGGAACTGTACCAAAGTCAACTGACTCAACTGACTGCATGCTGTCCAATCATTTGCCACTTTTAAACGGCACTGTTTCCTTCTATAAACTAACCTCACTTTTATTGTTCAAAATTAAGGGTGTGTACTAAGCTTATGTCTGTATTTCAGCCAGAGGGATTAAGGGCATTTGGTACCTTCTCAAAGTATCTATGCTGCTGAATTCAAATTAATAAAACAACATAGTTTAGTAAGGATAAACCAAGGACAACAAGAACAATATTGATTGTTTTGGGAGTCTCTTGGCTTCCTTTGATGCTTTGACTGTAGATTTCAAAGGAATTAAGTATGACCGTACCCAGAGTCTCATCTATGATGGTGAACTGACAAAGGGCAAAAGCATTCAGTAGTCTAACCCAGCTGTGACACCATTAACCACAGCAAAGATCAGCTTGGCAAGATAGGGCTAAGGGTTCAAAAATGGCATTCACAGCATGGTGACAAACAGTTGCTGTCTAACTGGACTTAAGGACTACTCAACAGGAAGGAAATCATGCCTGGTACTTTAAATCCAGCCAAACACACACCACAAGGGAGGTATAAACATCAGGGGTTACTTTCATTTGTTGTTACTGTTGTAAGCCAGCAGAACTCTTAAATGCATTATAAGTTCATATCTCTGTATCCAGAGATGAATAGAGCTTTCACCTATCATCGGAGAAGCTTATTTTCTCAAAAAAAAAAAGGCCCTTATAGGAAGCCACAATGACTCAAAATACAGAAAGCAACTTCTAATGTTTTTTAATCCAAATTAGCTCATGTACAACAGAACTCTAATAGTTTAGTGAACATAACAAAAAGATTGTAAAATCCAGAATCCTGGGAAGTCTGATATAACATTGTACCATCCAGATTTGATATAGAAGCGACACCTGTGAAATCTCAACAATATGGCTTCTAAATGATAATACCAGCTGTGGGTCAAAATTGATTGAGGAAATTGCAGTGAGGGGGAACCCCTTGATGAAGGGCCATGGGAAAATAAAAACTACTGACAGAGGGAGAGTAGTCTTCCCAAAGATTAAACAACTGAACTGGCCTGAAGTAACTCATTTTTCCCTAGTGAGATAATATCTGGTCATGGATATTTAAAACTGTTAGCAGAATTAGCATATATTTCTTACATGGCTTTTAGGTTCAACTCATTATATAAACTGCTATAATAGGTTTGAAATAAATATTAGCACTCTGGATTACTATGCCCTCTCTATGTAAAATATTTTTGGTTGTTACCACACATGGCAGTTAGTATTTTCTCAATAAAATCACATCTTTTAGAGGAACAGATTTACCATGAATAATCTGACTGAAGCCTCTCACTGACCTGCATCTGTTTCAATAAATGTAATGAATATGTTTATCTGACTAGGTATAAATTTTAACATGTATAAGTAATTTAGCTAAACATTTAACTTGTTTACATTTTACTTGTTTACTGTGCGACTTGGTCATTTGGTTCATTTTCAGTGGCTCTGAAGTGATCAAAGTCAATGTAAACAATTTGGAAAAAAAATCACTAGGTCAGTTTATTAGCAAAAAGCTCTAGATATGAAAGAAAACAACTAACTTAGGCTATTGGAAGAGTCTTCAGAGGAGAAAGAGGCATTCTTAAGGGAAATAATCAAAATCTTTCCAGAGTATCTTGCAGTTCAGATAGTATAAAAGTACCAGCTTCATTTACTGTGTGACACTCACCCACTGTGAGGTAGTAGTGTAGAGTCAATTCATGATGTTATTGAATTAAGTGAATCATGAAGTTTGTGATTTTCTGGTGTGAAATGTCACCTTATTTTAAACATTGTCTTTTATAACTCTAGGTTTGGGTTCCCCTAGGCCTCCATTTACTCCCTCTCTGAGATTTGATGAAACCTTATTTGTCTTCATTTTCACTGAGCTTATTTCCAGTTTCTGAACCATTTTCTCTTTTGGATTATTATCTCATCTTTTTAAAATTATATAAACTTTTAAAAATGTTAAAATATTATTTGACTTTAAAAATAATGTTTAATAGCTATGCTTAATTCATTAAGTTTATTTGCAAGGATAATTACTGATAATAAAAAGGCAACATTCTTCTAAGGCGTTTACTCATGAAAAAACACATTTAATCATCACAAAAGCAAATTGAGGTTTTTCTTATTACTTTGATTTATATGTTAGGTAATTTATGCATGAGAAGGTAACATACTTTCTAAGACTGTCAATGTATACACTGACTGTCAGGCTTCTACTGATAAACAGAATGTTATAGTGTTTCTTAAAACAAATACATGGTTATTTTATCTTTTCATATTCATTCTTTCATGCTTACTTTTTTTCTGTTTGCCCAGCTCTATTTTCTTATACCATTTTATTAATACTTTAGAGAACTTATAAACACATTTTATGTAATGTCTCTTCCATATTCTCTCCCCTTCTCTAATATAATGTCTACTAGTGTTATTTGATGATTAAACCCTTAGAAGAGTATTGCCTTTTTTTATTACCAGTAATTATTCTTGCACATAAAGTTAATGAATTAAGAACACCTGCTAAAAAGTTTCTAAAGGGTTGATCAATCTGTTTAGAGTCTGTGTGATATGAATATCATTTTGCCTGGTCACTACTATCATTGACCTACAAATCCTGTATAAGCAACTACAATTACCATTTTAATGCCAAATGCAGTGGATGATTCAATCATTCCTACATTTTTATTTATTATTTTCTTCTTTCTCTAGGCATATGTCAACTTGGATATAGTCCATTAGTACTGTATCACTACAAACATGACCAGCCTACACATTTTAGGTTTTTAGTGACTTCCTCTCACAAATATCTAATAGCAGGAAGTCCATTTAAGAAATGACTCTGTGCTTTATATATCAATTTTATTATTATTATTTTTGACTGGCTGGGGTGTACACTTCCTTTGCCCTTCAATTGACTAGAGAGCAACAAGGGTCCTTGCTTGTTTTCATAATACAACTTTCTTGCTGCTGTTATTTTGTTTTTGTCGGGGGTTATAGTATTCCAATTTGTAACCTTGGCTCACCTGGAACACATTCTATAGACCAGGCATGCTTTAAACTCTGAAAGATATGCCTGCCCTTGTCTATGGACTCCTGAGATTACAAGAGGATGCTGTCATGCCCAGCACAAATTCTCCTTAAGCATGAAGATAAAGCCTTGTCATACAAAATATACATAACATATTCTTCAGAAAGCAAAGGATAATGAAGTCTACTTTTCTACCATCTTTGAAGTTGTTGTTTCTCACTCATTTTGGTTTTTATTTGTAAGGTTTTACTTTCTTTTGCACTGGTCTAAATATCCTCCAACTATCATTTTCCTTTGACTGAATCTCTGTAATACTTCTGCCCATATGCCTCTGGATAGGGATAATGGAGTTTTGAATTTTGCAGATCAAGATTTTGGTTTTTAATTTGTTTCTAATCTTATAAAATATCATTAGGCATATTTTAGAGAATGGTATCTATTGCTGGAGATGCCATGACCATGAGAGCTGTTATAATTTAATTGGGGCTGTCTTACAGTTCAGAGGTTTAGCCAGTATCATATTCGAAGGAGGCATGAGGACACACAGGCCGACATGGTGCTGGAGAGATTTCTGAAAGTTCTATGCCTGGATATGTGTGCAGCAGAAAGAGACTGAAACACACTGGACATGGCTTGAGTTTCTGAACTCTCAAAGCTCCAAGTGACACACTTCCTCCAACAAGGTAACACCTATACAAACCAGCCCATATCTCGTGATAGGACCACTCTCTATGAGCCTATGGGGCACATTTTCTTTCAATCCAGTACAATACATGAAATCCAACTTGATGGGTTTTCCTGTGTCCTCAATTTGTTACTCCTCTCTTAAATGAACTGTTTCCAAGAGGAGCATGCTGTTCTCCTTTCCCTTGATGTTTCTGACAGTCTCTGCATGTTTTCCAATCTGCCCATTATCAAGGGATTTAGTCATTGTGCTCATTGGTATAGTTTGTTCCTGTCATTTGTTCTTGAAAGCTGCTAAGCTTTTTAAAACTCTAGAATTAAATGCTTTATTAAAACAGATAAAGACTTGGTCATTTTTGTTCAAACATTCTTGCACATGACTCTTGCTTCTATTTAGACATCTAAATTATAAGTTTATTAAACCTCTAGGCCACTTTTTATACTTTCCCAAACCATTAATGATTTTTTAAATATTATTTATTGTTCTGCTTTTCCCCAGTAATTTTAGTATGATCTATTCAGGTTCACTAACTTATTGGCATGTCTATCTCTCCTTAATTCTTGCTATGATCTGCAGATATTTAAATGAAAATTTAAAACAATTGTGTGTCTTTATAAATTTTTAAGGATATGGAATGGAATTTATTTACTGTTTTTGATGTCTGTGTGTGATAGTTTAAAATGTGCTTTAGGTTGGTGGATTTTTCTACTCATTATGGATTACCTTTCCAACTTATTTGTCTAAGTCTTTCTCTTTTTACTCTGATAAATCCATATGTGAGTTTTTAAAATGTAGTTAATTGAGACTCGGAAGATATATTTAACAATTGTTTTCAATATATGTAATCACAGAGTTGTATTTAGCCCATCAGTGATACTAAAGTCCTCTGTGTGGAAAAGAAACTTTCCTTTCACCTGATCCAATGTCTGACAAATTGTACTGTTTTCTTATACAACAAGGACTACTATGTTCATAGTAGCCCTGTTCGTAATAGGCAGAAACTGGAAACAACCCATAAGTCCCTCAACCAAAGAATGAATACAGAAAATGTGGTTCATTTACACAATAGAATATTATTCAGATTTAAAAATGAGAACATCATAAATTTTGAGGCAAATAGATGGAACTAGAACATACCATCCTGAGTGAAGTAACTGAGACTCAAAAGGACATGAATGATATGTACTGACCGGTACAAATCTGTACTGGTCAAAAACTACAGATTACTGATAATACAGCCCAAAGACCCTAAGAAGTTAAACAGGAAGGAAGGCCCAGGTGAGGATGCCTCAATCCCACTTAGAGGGGAGAAAAATAATGGAGGGAGGCAGAGAGACGGAGGAATCTGGGTGGGAGAAGGGAGGGAGGGAGGGAAAGTAGTGGAGGATCAGGTATGGGAGGAGACAAATGGAAATATACAGAGGGTCAAGAAATTGAACAGAGGTGTGTAGCAATGTGGGATTGGGAACTGGTTGAGGAGACAGGAAAGAAGCCCAGAGGCCCAGATGAATGAATGGAAAAATGCCACTAATGAGGGTGGGGGTTGGGGGAGAGGGAGAAACCTCTAGCTTTCAGCAAAGAAACAAACAGTCACATAACCCAACCCATAAATTAACACTGTTAGTTTCACACTCAGTTTCCTCAAATACTTATTAATGTGACATTTAATATTTACCTTCAATAACACAAGTTCAACTTTCTGCTGAATATGAGACAGAGCTCTTTAATTATGTAGTTGTCTTAAACTCTTTATCTGTGTATCTCTCTCATCTACTTTTTCCTGTGAACAGTGCTCTTGTCTTCTCTACATAAATCTGTAATGTTATGTCTAGACATTTGCTCAGTGCAGCAAGCTGAAGAAACAACTGTTTCTGTCTCTCTTCTTTCTACACTTACAGTGATTCTTCATGAAGACAAAGGTTTGAGTTCCTTCAATGAAAATGAATTCTGTATGGTTTACTCCACAGAGGCTGGAAAGTCTCAAAGGATAATTGAGAATCTGGTTTTATGAACAGAACTATAACTGGCAAAAGTATTTAGGCAAGAAAATATTAAAACTTCAAACACTGATACAATAGGCTATTGCAAAAATCCTCAGCAATATACTTGTAATTCTTTGAAACAATGCTGCCAATATTCAGCTTAGTTCTTAGTTAACTGAGTATTTGTGTGGAGAAAGTTTTACTCATTACCTTAAGCAATTTTCAATGATATATATTGAGGGGCAGTTAAATATTGAGATGAATATATTATGTTACAATATGAAAATATTCATCCTACACACACCATGGCAGATGTTATGTACATATTTCCATATATCCATTAACAATAATTCTAAATGTATAAACATAATAAAAGTATAACTTCAATTACATCTAAACTTTTAGCAAACAGAATAACGTCCTCTACTATGTCTTTTATACTGTTGTAGTCCTTCATATTACACAAGGATTTTCTATATCAGATAAATAAAAATTATACCATGAATAGATCATGGTATAGTGGAATAAATTAAGTAAGTAATTTATGTTCCGAAAATCTCTGTTTTTTGTTTTGTTGGTTGTTTATTTTCATTCTACAAAACTACTGCTTGTAATGGTTTCATTGAAAGCAGCTTGCATAGCCTCAAATTTGTGAATGAAGGTTCCTGGTTTGTTAAGCGTTTGGGAAATATTAGGAGTATGGCCTTGGTAGAAAAGGTGGGTCATCTGGGCTCTAAAGTTTCAATGGCCAAATCATTCCCACTTAGTTGCCATGCCTTGGGCTGTATTCCACAAGACAAGTTCTCAGTAACCGCTCCAGTGCCATGCCAGCCACCTGCTTCCATGTTAACCACCGTGAGAACAACTGATTCTAACCTTCTGAATCTGTAAGCATGAAATTAAATGCTTTCTTTATATGTTGCCTTGGTCATGCTGTTTTATCATAGCAAGACAAAAGTTAACTAAAACAATCTTTAAAAAAACTCTTCCAGGTGGCATCCATGTGACACATTTTACCTGTGACAGGAATGAGTTAATGTGAGAGACAAGATTCAGCTCTAACTTGATATTGTCTCCTCATTTGGACTTTGTAATGAGATGACCATATGGTTGAAAAATGTAGTCTTCTGGTACAACTAGGAATGTTAATTGACACGCTACTGAAAGAATATGTGGTTGGTTCTCAAAGCAAAATTGGAGTTACCTGTTTTAGGCTCCCTATTTCAACAATTCAAAAATCTTGAATTTTCTTTTTAAATATTCTGAAAGTTTCTGTGTCTTGAAAGCACTTAACTTTACATTGAACAGATATTTTGTTCAATTAAATATTAGATGTTTTATAATACATGCTGTTTTGAGTTTCAGAAATGGTCATATTATCAAATCATGTGTATTTATTTATAATTTCCAAAAAGATATGACTACATAGGTATACATAGATTTTTAACTTTTCATGGAAATCAAGCTTCAGTTTAATTTAAACATACAACTGCAAGAGATTTTATTTTTTTTTCATTGTTTTTTTTTGTTTTTTTGTTTGTTTTTTGTTTTTTGTTTCTTTTTTTTTTTGTTTTTGGTTTTTCAAGACAGGGTTTCTCTGTGTAGCCCTGGCTGTCCTGGAACTCACTCTGTAGACCAGGCTGGTCTCGAACTCAGAAATCCGCCTGCCTCTGCCTCCCAAGTGCTGGGATTAAAGGCATGTGCCGTCACCGCCCGACTGCAAGAGGTTTTAAAGGAACAATAACACAATAATATTCTTTGTCTACGTAGGTGTGTTGGTCTCAGTGGTGTTATATGCTACTTAAAATTATGCCAATAAGTAAATTATCTCAATCTGGAAATAGTCTAAGAGAATATAAAGAGTGCCAAAAGCAAATCACCAGGATAAGGTGGATGGGATTCTGTTTTCTTTGTTGTGAAAGTAAAAGTGGTATTATCCACATAGAATTCTGACTCTATTTTAGTCATCTTAACAGAGTCTTTTCAGGAGTTGGGTTGAGTTTGCAGAAGCTTTAGAATTTAACCACTGTTGAGTAGAAAGTAGTTTTTTAATGGAAATACTGTAACTATTGTAGACTGTTTCTTAACATTTTTGTGAGAGTATGTGCCTATGATGTTGATTTGGTCTATACAAGAAATAAAGAGTATTTTAAAGAAGGAATGATATGGAATGAGAAGTGCTAAAATGTATAGATGTTATATGTGGCACAAGCTTGAAAGCAAAATTGTTCAAGTATAATAGCTTTTCCTAGTCTGCTGAATATACTGTCAGCAAGGATTAGAAGGCAACATATGACACTCAGATTGAAAAATGCAAGGAAAACAATGGCACAAACATCTGACTTCATTAACTCAGAATATCCAAAGAAGATAAAGATTATTATTAAGCTGACCTTTGAATCTATTTTCCATTTTCATACCTTAGAGTATTTTACTTAAGCTTAAGCCTAGAAAACTCTATTGGCCTTGAAAGTCAAATACTGGATTTTTTTCTTTTTCAGAAGAATGAAAGGTGTTATATCCTGTGTTTATAGCTGATTAATTGTTTATTAGATAAATAAATAAATGGTATTTGAAATTCATATGGGATCTATACTCTGGGCATTGTTTAGTAATTCAAAGTAAACCAGTGATAAAGAGAGCTACTCTCTGGATGAATTGCTTATTAATTGTGTTAATAGAATTTAATGAAAGGATTTGGTAGTATAATATATAACATGTTTTTTAATGACACTAGTTTTATCTGAGTAATTAACATTAAAGATATCTATCATGAGATGAATGATTATTTATCTTCAGGCTGGGCATGAATTTATAAATGGTGTTTGTGTGCTTTAAGCAGCTTAAGTAGTAATATGGCCGGTCTCTAAAGAATACAAACTCAGCAAGTAATGCAAATAAATTGTACACAGATAACTGTCCTCAGTGACCCTGACAGCTTCATTAACACCGGAAAACAAAAAAGATGGCTCAGAAATGTGAGTCTTCTCACCATCTCTCCACAATTTGTTCTATTGTGATCATTATCATTAATATTAATGTTAAATATATTTTTATTGATACACATCTCATCATGTATTTTGCATATTTTTAAACTGGACAGTTTTGTTATTAAATTGTAGTTTTACAAAATATATAAAATTTTCTCTGTATGATCATCCAATATCATTAATACTCTTCTAAGTATCTTATAAAATGTAAGTCCAGTAATTAATACATAAGGTTCATTTTTTGAAGGTAGCAGTAATTTTAGCCATCAGTTATACTGCCAATAACAAGTGTCATTTTTTATTTATGAGTCATAGCAAATTCAGATCAATGATATATAGTTTCATTGAAACAATCAATTTTAAAATATGTATACTTTGAGCAATTATATGAACACACTTTTAATAGTAAAATTGTTTAACAGCTAGTAATGTCAGGTAGATACAAGTCAGAACTTCTGACCAACATCACCGTAGTTTAGATAGTTTAACCTTTAAAGAAATGATAAATTATTAAAAACTAAGGAATAGAGAGAAAAGAGATCTGGTGCCTGTCATAGCCATTTTTGAAAAACAATATTGAGATTATTTCAATTTCTTAAATATTAAAACACCACAGGATTCATTAATTCAATAACTTTTTTTTTGATCAAAGGAAAGAAAATGAAGTCAGTGTTTTCAGGAGAAATAAACACTTCAAGGCTATTGTAAAACTGTTTGCAAAGGGTGAAATGGGTTAACTGCTATATGTTTTAAGGATAAATGGACAAAGAAGTTTTGACATGTATGCTCAAGGGAGATGAAACTGGAGGCGATTTTGTTAAATGAAAAAAAAGTGAGCATGGTGTGTGTGTATGTGTGTGTTTGTGTGTATTTGTGTGTGCATGTGTGCATGTATGTGAGTGCATGTGTGTGTTCTCGTGCAGGTTGTGTATGCACTTGGGAATGTGCACCCATCTGTGTATCTATAGGGGTAGGGGATGGTGTTATGCATCTTATGCAATCATTCCCTAACCTTATATTTGAGACACAGTCATTTTGCTGGCTCTGAGAGGAATCATTTGAGAAAGGTGGCCTGGCCAGTAAGTTCTGGGTATCTGACTGACTCTTCCCTTTTGTGCTGCTGTTCCAACTGTTTCAATTGTTCTGGGTGACTCCTACCCTTTGACCTAGTGCTGGGTATTGATACCCAGATCCTCATAAATGCACAATGAACCTCTTACCCTCTTCGTAATCTTCCCAAACCCTATTGGTGTTTGAAAAAGACTCTACAGGTTTTCTATTAAATGACTCTGAGCATACACAATCTTTGTAACATTGATTCAGACACCGTCACAGGCTGGTTAAGAGAAAGGCTTCTCATCATGCTTATCGATATATATATACTTTTATATTTATTTATTTATTTATTTATTTACAATTATTTTATTTTTTCTTTTTTTATTGAATTTTTTTTAAAATTTAGATGTGATCCTCTATTCCCATTTCCCCCCCATGCATCAACCCCCTCGTCCCATTCTCCCTTCTCCTGCTTCTCTGAAGATGTGCCCCCACCCATCTGCCCACTCCAACCCTTCCAACCACAAACTTCTCTATACTGGGGTATAAAGCCTTCACTGGACCAAGGACTTCCTCTCTTACCTATGTCACACAATGCCATCCTCCCCTACATATACAGCTTGAGCCATGGATCTCTCCCTATGTGCTCCCAGGCTAGTGGTTTAGAACCTGGGAGCTCTGGTTGGTTGTTATTGTTGCTCTCCCCATGAGGCCACAAATCCTTTCAGCTTTTTCAGTCTTCTCTTCACTCATCCATTGGGAACCCTGTGATTAGTTAAATGGTTAGCTGTGAGCATCTGCCTCTGTATATTCCAGGCTCTGGCACACCTCTAAGGAGACAGCTATATCAGGCTACTGTCAGCATGCACTTCCTGGCATCCATATCAGTGTCTACCTTTAGTGACTGCACATAGGATGGATACCCAGGTGGAACAGTCTCCAGACGACCCCTCCTTCAGTTTCTGCCCCACACTTTGTCTCCATATTTGCTCCCATGAGTCTTTTGTTACTCCTTCTAAAAAGGACCAAATCACCCATATTTTGGTCTTCCTTGTTCATGAGCTTCATGTGGTCTGTGAGTTGTATGTTGGATATTGCAAGCTTTTGGGTTAATAGCTAATTATCAGTGAATGTATACCATGTGTGTTCTTTTGTGATTGGGTTACATCACTCAGGATGATATTTTCTAGTTCCATCCATTTGCCTAAGAATTTCTCGAATTCATTGTTTTTAATAGCTGAGTAATACACCATTGTCTAAATGTACCACATTTTCTGTATCCATTTTTATGTTGAAGGACATCTGGGTTTTTTCCAGCTTCTGGTTATTATAAATAAGTCTGCTATAAACATAGTGCAGCATATTTCCTTGTTATATGTTGGAGCATCGTCTGGGTATATGCCAGAAGTGATATAGCTGGGTAATCAGGTAATGCTATGTCTAATTTTCTGAGGAACTGCAAGACTGATTTCCAGAGTGGTTGTACCAGCTTGGAATACCACCAACAATGGAGGAATATTCCTCTTTCTCCACATCCTTGCCAGCTTCTGCTATTACCTGAGTTTTTGATCTTAGCCATTATGACTGATGTGGGGTGGAATCTCAGGGCTGTTTTGATTTGCATTTTCCTGATGACTAAGGATATTGAACATTTCTTTAGGTGCTTCTCAGCCATTCGAATTTCCTCAGTTTAGAATTTTTTGTTTAGCTCTTTATCCCATTTTTTAATCGGGCTATTTGGTTGTCTAGAGTCTATTTTCTTGAATTCCTTGAATATATTGGATATTAGCCGTCTATTGGATGTAGAATTGGTAAAGATCTTTTCCCAATCTGTTGATTGCCATTTTGGCCTTTTGACAATGTCCTTTGACTTACAGAGCTTTGCAATTTTATGAGGTCCCATTTGTCAATTCTTGATCTTAGAACATAAGCCCAATGTGTTCTATTCAGGTGCTTTTCCCCTGTGCCTCGGTATTTGAGGGTCTTCCCCACTTTCTCGTCTATTAGTTTCACTATAACTGGTTTTTATGTGAAGGATTTTTATCCACTTGGACTTGAGTTTTGTACAAGGAAATAAGAATGGATCAATTTGCATCCTTCTACATTCTGACCTCCAGTTGAACCAGCACCATTTATTGAAAATGCTGTCCTTTTTTCACTGGACGTTTTAGCTCCTTTGTCAAAGATCAAGTGACGATAGGTGTATGGGTTCATTTCTCGGTCTTCAATCATATTCCATTGATCTTCCTGCCTGTCTCTGTACCAATATCATACAGTTTTTATCACTATTACAGTGCGGTACACTTGAGGTCATGGATGGAATTTCCCCAAGATATTCTTTTGTTGTTGAGAATAGTTCTTGCTATCCTGGATTTTTTGTTATTCTAAACGAATTTGCAAATTGCTCTTTCTATCTCTATGAAGAATTGAGTTGGAATATTGTTGGGGATTGCATTGAATCTGTAGGTTACTTTCAGCATGATGGTCATTTTTACTATATTAATCCTGCCAATCCATGTGCTTGGGAGATCTTTCCATCTTTTGAGATCTTTGATTTCTTTCTTCAAAGAAAGACTTGAAGTTCTTGTCATACAGGTCTTTCACTTGCTTGGTTAGATTCACACCAAGTTATTTTATATTATTTGTGACTATTGTGAAGGGTTTTTAAAAGGTCCAATGACCTAGGAGCTTTCTAAAATGACCCATTGTAAACCTGTCTGTTTGAAGATTAGATTCAAACTGGACTTCCTGGCCCTCACCTTTTATCTCAATTCTCAGCAAAGGCTGGGAGAACCCTTAGTTCCACGCCATCGTGGTCTATAGAATTAGTTTCAGAGCAGCCAGGGCTACATAGAGAAACCCTGTTTCAAACAAAAACAAATAAAAACAACAAAACAAGATTCAATTCAATGAACAATGGACAAATGTGCAGCAAAATGATTGAATAAAATTTAAAGTTTATTCTTTCACTGACAACAACATGCCCAGTGAGGTGTGTATGGACGAGTGGTACTCAACAAGTGGGTAGAAACCCTTTGAGCATCACATATTGGATACATTACTACTCCTTAGAGTAGTGCAATAACAGTTTTTAAGTAGCAACAAAATAATTTTATGGTTGTGAGTCACCACAACACGAGAAACTGTATTAAAAGGTTGAAGCATTAGGAAAGTTGAGAACCACTGGTGGACATCTGTTCTGGCTTGGATGGGTATTTTTACCTATCTAAAATGTGGGACATGGCTACTATGAAACGTGAAATTTAACAGTTTTTGTGGCACTTTGAAGGAGACAGGTTCTAGTGTCAATAACATACCTTTGGTTTTATTTTGAGTCCTGAGAACCAGTGTAGAAGATCAACATGCTCAGAGAGTCAAGTGGAGGAAGGAGAGAGTAGCTGCTTCCTGAGATACCTTAAGTCCTTGTTGTAACTATGCCCCCATATTATTTCAGGAAATTATTAGCTGTGTATACTCTGAATTTAAGATTCAAGTAGGAAAAGGTCTGAGAATGGAAGTTTGTTGCTTTTTAGTTTTAAATTCTTTGTGAATCTCACATCACAGACCCCAAATACTCTGATCTCCTTGTCCCTTCATATGTATCCTCTGCCTGTGAAACCTTCCTCCCTCTCTCTTAAACATAGTTAGTTGTAAATTTTCACTGGTCTAGTTTGAAGCCTCTAGCTTCTGCTACACTATTAATACTGCATCCTCACAGGGACTCATCTCTGAAATCCCACTGTTACCCTTTGTCATGGAGAGCCTGTAGATTTGGATCTGCAGGACTGTCTTCTTCACTAGCTTCAGCAGTTTTTAGAGGAGGTGAATGTTTGAGTGGGATAACTCTGTGGTCTGGATCTGGGCTTACAGATAATCTGAGTAGTGCCAATATACCCCGAGGGTCAACTCTCTGGCTTTGCCAATGCAAAAACTGCCATGTAACCAGTTTTCCTGCTCTCAGGCCCATGACCTCAGTCAGCAACCCAGACCTGGGCCACTGGCTTAGCTTTTAATGATAGCACAGCCTCAGACTTCAACATAGGTTCTGACTGCAGTAGAACCACACTCCCCGATATGGCTAGCATATCTAGGGGCAGCATGGGCTGGATGTTACCATGGCCTCCAATGGAACCATCAACAGGGTGTAAGAGAGTAGCCCAGACCACTGACATCTGGATTGTTTTTGGTGGCAAGACAAGCCCCAGACATAAGCACAGACTGACTCTGCAGTCTGAGTGGCGCCTCATATCTGCCTGTTCTTCAACTTCATAGTGTCTCCTGTTCCATCTCTGTCTGTAACACAGAAACTGATTAGCCTTGCTTTCTCTTTCCACCATTTACTCCCTCTTTCCTATCTCTCCATCATACGTCCACTCATCTTCGTGGCACCTGCCATGGGCCTGGGGTACATGTTTGGCTATCTCTTTTTTTTCCAGGGCCTCCCAGCTTGAGAGGGTGCCCACTTAACCTATTTCTCCCACTTGCAAATGGAAATTTGCTTCAGCTCAATACAATTGAGTTTCTAAAATTATAAAATAAATATGACATGAAAATATTCATAATTTCAATTTCATGCTTAAGAAAGTATCTATAAAGTGATTAAAGGCAGAATAAACAGGACACACATAAAGCTCATTATAAACCTGCACATATTCATTGAATGAAAGTAAATATATTAATCATGAAATACAAACTACTTCCGATTAAATCCTATATGCCCAGTTCCAATTAGTTCTGTGTATACAATTTTTTAAGATTTTTAATTTGCTTGTTAGCTTGCCCAATTTAGAATGTGTTAAAAAAATGAATCATTGCCTGAATGTGACACTGTCGTTGTGTAACAGGATGTAATGCTGGCAGGGAAACACACACCTATCAGAACAATGTCGGTGAGCTGGGAATGTTTTCAAAGCTATAAGATATTTGGAGAAATAACTACAATTTTTATTCCAAAAAAATTTTAGTGATGTTTTTCGTTTACTGCAACTCTTTTCTAATTTTATTAGTCACTAAATTTATAATGAACTTTAAGTTTAATAAAATAATTTACATTGGTGCTATGTCTAGAGTCTATTTATTTTACTTTTGGCAAAGTGATCTTAGAGGCCCATATAATGAAAAACGCTGATCTTACCACCTACAAATCTGAGAAAACACAAGAGACCATATAACTTGCTCAGAGACACAAGCATCACTTTTGTTCTAGGTTGTGGTGCCAATGTTAAAATTGGTAAAATTGCTATAAAAATCTTCTAAATACTTAATTTCTTGCTGTTAAGTTTTCATTAGAATAATAAACTTCATGGAAGTCATGAACCAACTCTGATGCTGACCTTTTATAGAGACATTTTAGAAAAAGACATTTAGAACACTCTAAGTTTTGAGATACTCCAACTTCCCATGATGAATAAAGGATGTTTTATGGTTCTAAACAAATACTGTATGGATATCTGAGTATATTATAATTCAAATCTATTATTATTAATGTTTCTAATCTAAGTCAAATTGATAATGTTTATACTGCCATGGGCTAGTGATGTCTATGCACTTGTTTAGTTATATGATTCTGTGTCTATATGGAAGAATAATTGGAAATTTCACTCCTACCTATGGACATTAATTGTAATGATATTTTCAACCTTCTTTAACAAAGATAGAGAAGAAAAGTCTACTAAGGTATTAAAAGTCTTTGCTAACTTGAAGAAAATCAAATATATAGTTTCTATGAAAATTCTTCCATACATTAAATTTAAGTAATAAAATGGTTGGGAAAAGTTGAAAATTTGGGGACATTACCTTTTCATGCAGATTGAACTTAGATGTTGATGAAGATATGAAGAATAGGATATACTATTTATCATGCAAAATAATCCAACAACTGGTAATGACCAGCATGATGTTATAATATTCTTACCACATTTCATCCTCATCCCATCTCATCCCAATTCAGAGCGATACAGTTTTACATACAATACCTGGAAGTAGTCCTTCCAAAACTCCACATAATCTCGATCAATCTTCAATTTGAAATTTCAAAACATAATTCAACTTTTGTATCACATAAACACTTCTTCGAAGATACAGACCCTGCAAACTTTATAGTTGTATATTTAAAAAATCTTAATGGTTTAAAAACTGAAAAAAATTCTTTCAATCAATTTAATATTTTTCCTTCTGTTTACTTTATTCTATTTGATTTCTCATTATATAACTATTTTTTAAAGAAATACTTAAGGATTTTCCAGTAAGAAAGAGAAAGAAAAAGTGTGGATCTTAAGTGGAAGTAGAGGTGAGGGGGATCTGGGAGGACTTGGGGGAGGGAACACCATCTGTCATCAGTATATATTGAATGAAAAAATAAATCTACTTTCAAATTTAAAAATAGAATAAAAAAGGGAACCTAGACCAGAACTCTACTCTACGATATATATATCACCTTTATAAAAACATTTCTAAATTTTTAAATTTAAAATCTCATATTAATATAGGTAAAGAAAGATCTAGAAACAACAGACACATACATGATTCTCCAACATGATCACACTGAACAAATATCCTCCTTTTTTCCCACTTTTTCTTTTCTGTAATTGGTAGATCGACATTTGACGAAATTACTTGGCCTGTTGGGGTAGTTAGATTTGGGAATATTTCCCTTAAAATTATAATTTCATTATGACCCAAAGCAAGGCCAGTTTAACAACTTTAATTTTATGAGTACTTACCAGCCAATCTGGTGAAATGCAAATGATATAACAGTGAACAAGCATAGATGGGCAATTGCACACATGCGCAAAGATAGGCTTTCAAAATTGAGATTTCAAATTGTATGAGTTTTTTTGGTAATATCTTCTATAGATCTTATCATAAAAAGAAAATTTGACAACAGTATTTTAGTATATATATATATATATATATATATATATATATATAATTTAGTATTTATATATATATTAGAGAAGGTTCAGTGTGAGAAGTAGCTTCGTAATGGGGAACATTTGTCTGCAGAGGTAATGCTAAATACACCTTGGTAGATTCATGAGGAGCTTCTAACAAACACCAAATGGTAGATGGACTCATTTGTATTATATAATCTCACCACTTGAAACATATAACTAAGATTATATTAATGGAACATGTCAGTGGAAATAACATAATTTCATGAGTAGAAATATTATGTCATCAGAAGAATCAATGAATGTTTTGTCCTCTATATTAAAAGGTTTTTGATATAATAGTTAGTGAAAGGAATCAGAGGGATATTTGGGGTTCTGAAAGAAAGAAAAAGAAATAGCAATGTTTGCATTTCTGTCCCAGTTTGTACTTTGAGAAAACGTTGTCAGCATATTCTCCCTAATGCTTGAGGCCATTATGAAAAAAAATGGTTAATTTCCCATCAGTCAGTCTGTGTGGCCTCACTAACAATGCCAGGGAATTGGCATTTCTACAAGATTAGCACCCCCTGCAGTGAGGAGTACTCATCCTCTACATCTCATTCCTGTAACTTCATGAGCTTTTACTCCTCATTTAGGAAGAAGAAAGTATTTTCCTGATGGTGTTCAATGTCACTTATGTGTCATATTTAATGATCACAAAAGCACATAATAATTCTCTTTCATCTCTAAGATTATATAATAGTGAAGTATCTTAAGAGCTTAATGAATTAGAAACAGTTTGAAATATAATGAAGCTGACTTTGATTAATCACTGCTATTTATGCATTTGCAGATTATTTTTAAATCCAAAGAAATTCCTCTTAATCATAAAATACACTCAAATTTCATTACCCCCTGATGTAAGCCCATGGGAAATATCCTATGATGATCCCCATATTATCCTGCCTATTGTAACAACAAACAGAGAACTGTAAACATATATGCAGTGACAAAGGATTCCTACAGAGTGAGGTAGCTGGAAAACAGAGCATCTGAGACAGAAAAGATTATGCAGAACATTGAAACTAGCCAGAGAGCTTCCTGATGAAAGTGTTAAATTTAAGGGAACAAAGCAGTTCATGGTAAGACATCATCATTATGCTTTGGCCTTTGGGCCTCGCTCCAAAACCCACTACTAAACACATGAGGAAACACAATCAGACGGCTGACATCATATTCAAGTAACTAACAATTAGACTGGATTTTTCCAGCTAGCTTTACTTAGCACTCATTTTATTTCCCAGAGGACTGTGTGCCATAGTATTTTGAAGTGTTTATCAAAAAGTTCATTGTGAATTTGAGATTAAGATTTTTAAAATGTATATACTTTGTTTGTATATTGCATCCACTTACAAACGAATATATTTATGTTTTAAAAATTCTACTGTCTTGGAGATGATGAAACATTTCAGCTTTTAAAGGCATATACCATTTTTCAAGAGAATTTCAATTTGATTTTCAGTACTGACATCAGGAGGCTCCCAGTGCCTTGAACTATAGCTCCAAGGGAATCAATGACTTTCTAGCTTAAGAAGGCACACACACACACACACACGCACGCACGCACGCACGCACACACAGACACAGACACACACACGGAGAGAGAGAGAGAGAGAGAGAGAGAGAGAGAGAGAGAGAGAGAGAG
>NW_021620885.1:5378591-5439485 GCF_004785775.1 Grammomys surdaster
AGAGAGAGAGAGAGAGAGAGAGAGAGAGAGAGAGAGAGAGAGAGAGATACATACATATACATACCCATACAAATATACACATATATACATATATATATATATATATACATATATAAGTATACATGTATACATATATACAAATATATTCATATATATATTTGTTACAGAACTTGAAATATTTAATCACTAAATATTCTGCATTATATACTATATTATCTACATTTAGATCTCTCTATATAGATAAATTTAGTTATTATAATAAAATTCATTAATTCATATATTTAGCTTAACAATTTAAATACTTACTGGTTAAATATATAAATTTTTGTGGAACTTAGCTAAATACATATTAGTTTCTGTATTTATTCATGATTAGCTTATCTGTAGATCTATATATCTATAGCTATCTATATATAATTTAGGCTAAATATTTTGTTCACAATGCTGGTTGACGAAGGTTTTAGATTTTGCATATCAGTAGTCAAATTGAGCAGATTACAAATCCATACATAAAGTATAATCTTCACTTTTTATATAGAAATAGATATAGAATAGCAATGAATGTGTATTGTAATATAGATCTACTTATTAAATAAAATTTTGCAGGAAAGGATAACAAATGACTTAAATAAATTTTAGATTTAGACTTTTATTTTCAAAAAGAATGGGAATGTTCACTTGTAAATCATTAGTCAATGGAATGATTTAATCACTTTTAACCTATGATCCATAAAACAGTAGATAGGATGGCATGATTTAGCCCATATGCTATGATTTTCAAAAATTAAAACAACCAGGCAATTTATATAATTAATAAAGTTAATTCAATAATTATAACATATTAAGATGGACTAAGAGAAAAATATGGTGTATATAAAGGAAATTTATTCAGACATCAGAAAAATGAAATCACATTATTTTCAAAAAGTCAGATGCAATTAAAATTTAAAATGTTCCCTGAAATAATTTAGTCTTTGAGAAATAAGCATGGCATGACTTTACTCACATCAAAATATATAGCAAATGATAAAAGCATGAAGCCAGAAGTAACACCAGGGATTTAAGAAGAAGAGGAGAACAATAAAAATATTAGAGGGAATATTAACTACTCAGCAGTTAAGAACCTTGCCTGTTATTTTAATGAATCAGGATTGAATTTCAAGCACCAACATAATACTCAGAACTGTCTGCAACAAGATTCCAGGGGGATCCAACAGTCTGTTCTGACCTCCAAGGCAAAATCTATACATATAGTCCACAAACAACACCTAGAAAAAACACTTACACATATAAAATGTATTTTAAAAACAATTCCCAAAACAGTCCTTTAAGGAAATAATATTGGGGTTAATATCAATGAATAATGTAATGAATTACATTGTAAGTGTATTTGAAAAATTCATGGAAACCTTGTACTTTGTACAGTTAATACACATTAAATGCAGTTTTCCTTTTTGATGAGTTATTACTTGTGTGAGAAATCTGCAAGAAATTAAATAAGATCTGAACAGATATACTATTTCTTTAAAAATGCACTGCAGTTTTTCCCATAGCTGGATGAGCATTTATGATTTTCAGTATGAAGTATAAAATTTTTACACAAAAACTGAATGCAAGAAATAATCTCATTAAATGATGATTTCTTAAATCACATAAAAAAATCCACTCAAAATCCTTCAATATAAATATTGAAAAGAATCTCTCACAATTCCTTGCTGTAACATAAGTAATCTATATATTCCAAAGTATTTGTAATTTTATACTGGAAAGAAATGAAAGCTCCATCATTAAACCGTGCTGTATGAAATATAATCTGTGCATTGTAGGTTGAGAGCATCAAGTGTTGTTGAGTTAAAGTGAAGAAATGTTTAACGTTTTCTATATAGTGTATGTAATACAAGTGCTTTTGATGAATAGCTGTTCGTCCATTTCGGTCTTATAAATTACTTGGCCATTTAAAACTGCTATTATCACTTCATTCAAATTTACAAGGCAATATCCAATATGAAAGTTAACACAATTACATGTATCATTGAAATTTTTCTTAAGCTAGCGTGAATTAAAATTTGAAGTCAGACAATGACATCTTATTTGTAACAGATAAACATGAGAATGGGATATCCCATCTTTTAAATTTTTCTATTAGATAAATGAAGATATTAAAGTATTAAAGGAATTAGGCTTTAAGTGAAACTCAAGCAAACATTATTCGAAAAGACTTGGCGATATTACATTTTTTTCCCCAATGAGAACTGGTTAACTCTGGATGCAAAACAACTTATCACACATTTCACAGGTTCAATCAATACCTATTTACTCTGTCACAGTTGGGTAAATCTAAATTCCAGGTGGAACTGACTGGTTTCTCTGTTTTTATGAAGTCCCAGTCTGAAATCAAACTGTATTCGAGATAAACTTTTATTTGGAAGTCTTTGAGTAAAATGGATATGTTCACTCCTAAGCTCAGGCAGGTTCTTGGTTGCCTTATATTTTCACTGTTTGTATGTCTTCCTTATTTGCTTGCCAGTCCTCAGGCAAGGGCCTCTCTTGTCTTTGAGGTGATATCCTCATTGTTTGTCCAATTCATCAGCATGTGGTCCTTCCCGAATATAGAGATCAGGTGAAATCAGTCTTCAGCCTCAGATCTTTTATTCCCTTTGTTCTGAACTAATGACTAAAAAGAAAATCTCAAATTCATTGAGCCATTATTTTTTATTAATTTATGTATATACTTTACATTTCGATCGCAGCCTCCCCTTCCTCCTCTCCTCCCAGTACCTCCCTCTCACCTAACCTCTCCTCACTCTCCCTCCTTTTCTCCTCAGAGAACCGGAGGCTGCCCTTGGATATCAACTGGTCTTGGCATATCAAGATACAACTTGATGCATCTTCTCCAATTAATCATAGATAAAGCAACCCAGTTGGGCAAAGGGGGTCCAAAGACAGGCAACAGAGTCATAGTCAGAGAGGAAGACCAAACTCCACATTTATTATATATGCATAGGGAACCTAAGTCCATCTCATGCTGCTCTTTGGATGGTGCTTCAGTCTCTGTAAGTCCCTGTGGGAGGGCCAACTATTTTAAAGTGACCCTCCCCCTCTTACTATACAAACAAGATTCTATAAAGGTTTTGTTGAATGCAGTGCTTTCTTTCTATATTGACTTATCCCTTTATATTTGTTATGAAAAGAGAAAGTTGGAGACATTTTATATTTAAATTTTCAGTGTAGAGCTTGTTGAAAGGAACTTGATATATATTACTTATCCATAGAAGAACAGGTCAACGTATGGGAAAACAGTATGGACTGACCAGACTATATGGTAGTAATGACTTAAACACATCATGTATGAATTATTCCAAAATTAAAAACTGTCCCTTAATTTTGAGCATATGTTTCAGTGACAGTGAGAAATATTTGAAGTCAACCTTTTAACTGTTTATAAAATAATTTTAATTTAGTGTAATAAATAATCTTAAACATTGAGAAGCAGTAGATCCATGAGTGCACAGGTCATATGAGTTATGGCAGATTCAACAAGAAATTTGGGTGAGGGGTTCCTATCTCCTTCCCAACAGAGTCAACTAAACTGGACTCTAGGGGGCTCTCTGAGATTGAACCACCAGTCAAAGAACATACACTGGATGGATCGGGGACCTCTGTAATATGTAGCAGATGTGCAGCTCAATCTTCAGGTAAGGTTCCTCAACAACTGGAGCAGGAACTGTCCCCTGTCTGTAAAATCCATTCCCCTAACTGGGCTGCCTCCTCTGGCCTTGATTAGGAAGGATGAGCCTAGCCGTGTAGAAATTTGATGAATCAAGAATGGGGGATAGCCCGAGGAGCATCCACCTTCACAGAGGAGAAGCGAAGAGGGGCATAGGGGAGACTGTGTGGATGGGAGAATAGTAGGAAGGAAAATAATAGAAAAAATAAGTAAAAAAGAAGAAAATGGAAAAAAGGAATAGAAATAAAAGAAAGTTGACTGAACTATGATAAGAAGAAACTAAGTATCTAGCAATGTGAACTACATTCTATATAAGAAGTAAACATAACTTTTTCAATTAAAAATAAAAATACACATACTGGTAGAGTTTAAGTAAGATTAACACTAATGTGGAAATGCATACTTTTTATTTACAATATTCTTGATATTCTTCCTATGCTTCTTTTTTAAAATTTTGTTTATTTATTTTTAAATTTATTTACAATCCAGTCATTGTCCCTGCTCCTGATGCTCCCTCCCACAGTTCCTCATTCCATTCTTCCTCCCTCCTGTCTCCAAAATGATGTTCCCGCACTGCCAGGCCTCTCCCTCCCCTGGGGCCTGAAGTGTCTCAAGGACTACGCTTTTTGTACATATTGTTGGGGCAATGCTTCTTTATGCATGCAACTCAGTCTGGCAGACTCTTATAGTGTGACCTCTGTTTCTCAAGTCTCACGGATTACACATATGCCTCACTGGTATTACCTCACTGGTACCCCTTAGCTTCTGAAGCAAATTTTCTATATACCTCTCCATCACATAAGTCAAGAAGGACATAAATCACACAAGCCACTTGCTCAGGGAAACTGAATAATGCCAATAAACTTGTGCATATATCTACATAAGTCAAACATGACAGAGAATATTAGAGGACGAAGGTTTGTGTATTATAGACGTGTGATAGACCTCATCGGAGAAGCACCCTTCTCCTTTATCAGACCTAGGAAATTGCCTTAACAGGTGTTCCTTTAAGTCAACACAGTAAGTGGTTTTATAGTTTTATTTTCCTTTATGACGAAAAGTCTGCATGCTTCTCTTAATAATAAGATGATTTAACAAAAATCCACACTTTATTTTAGAAATAGGCACTACAGAATAAGAAGTATTTAATGAATAGCTTCAGCAAGTGATATAGGTATTTGATGCATCTTGAAGTAATGACCTAGGGAAATGAAAAGGAATGTTTCTCTCATTCTCCTAATGAAGCCAGTGTATTTTCAAGGGCAAAAATGGAATAAATGTTATGTTCAAATAACTGAAGTGAATTCTGGATATTTTAGGAGCCCATTGTTTACTTTCCATGAGTTTTGTAAGGTATTTTCGATTTATTTCTAGTTGAAAATGACGATAGTAGGAACTTAAAAATCTAAAGAAAATAAGTAACATTATAGATGTGAGATTTATTAGGTCAGGTTATGTACCTGTTACTGCCAGTAAAGTCAAGTTTCTTTTTGCTATTTAAAAGCAAAATGAATGGCCAATAAAACTGTAAGATTGAATTATCAGAAATAATTTTGAATTATTTAATATTTTATCAATGTCAGTAAATTCAATTTAATCATATTTATAACATTAAAATATAAGATTTTGACAATACTGGCTTTGAAAATGTGAAAACAGTAGATGAATATCTTCTAAATTTTATATGTAAAATCAGAGACAAGGAAATTAAGGATAAGGAAGAATTGTGGGAGAGAAGACTGGGAGGGGAACAGTGAACTGGATGTAAAGTGAATAATGAAATAGATATTTTAATCATAATGTGAATGTTTACAAATAATTCTACAATTTTTAAGAAATTTTGTATTAAATATTGCCATAGTTCTCCCAATTCTGTATTATAAACAATACTATAATCGATATTTTTGTCAATATAAATTCCTGGAAATAATTTCACTAGATAATTTATGTTGCACAATTTATAATTTGGTATGTGTTGATAAACAGTTCTTTAGAGACACTTTACTAATTTGCATTTTCATATGGAGAATTTCTCAAAAAATTTCTAACAATTAGATTTTATTATTAAAACATAATTTTAACTGACAAAATCACATAGGATGCACAGTTCCTATGTTTTTCAAACTCTTATCTGTAATTGAGATATATTTAATTTAGAAATGTACAGCAATCTTTGAAGACAAAATATGCAAACATCAAGCACTTCAATTACAAATAATAGCACCAAAGTATTTCATTTAAATGGTAATTATTTAACTTGAGTTGTGTATTTTCATACCTCTAAATTTTATAATTCCAGTCTTAAAAATAGAGTGAATATATATTACAAATGAAATTAACAGGACTGTCAATAGGAATTTAACACTAACTATTGTTTTCTTTTTAAAATTGAGCATTTCAGACTCACTTTTCATATGAGGCATAACAGTGCCAATTATTTTGATTTTAGTTCTCAAATTAAAGACAAACTGATTGGTAAAATGGGAATATGATTCAAAAATAGTAAGCATTCTTGATTAATTGCTGCAGATGTTGAAAACAAAGTCCTAGAGTTTTTTTGCTGTGATAGCTTTTTTCTCAAATCATTTTATACATATAATTGGATGTAACAAACTTACTATATTTATCAAATGTTCAGTTAATTATTTAATAGGCCTTTGATTTCCAGATGGCAAACCCTTTAAGAATGCTATCCGTTTCCTTTGTAAAATGTAGTCTTTTTTAAAAAATATTTCCTATATTATTATTAGACAGCATTCCTATATTAGACAGCATTATTTGTCGATATATATTTCATGTGTTTTTAAAAATAGATGATCTGGGGAATTATAAAATCTATTCTTTTCAAAGAGCATTTTGCTGTTGGTACTGATATTTACAGTAATCTGATGTCATTTTCCTAAGCTCTACTCATTACCTGATATTCTTTCTTTTATAGCTGTCCTTTGCCAGTTGTTAACAGCTGTATCTGCCTCCTCAATAATGCTTCATGCTCTTAGGGCAACTCTTGGCAGCTTCTTAAACAGGTTGACAGCTTAGTATTAGATACAAAAATGTATCTTTGATGGATGTACATTGAAAAGCCTTATGTGTAATAAGATTAACTTTTCATTTTTAAAGAAATCAAACCCCCACACTATTGCCGATACCAAGAAGAACTTGCTGACAGGAGCCTGTGATGGCTGTTTCCTGAGAGGCTCTGCCAGCATCTGAGTAATACAGATGCAGATACTCACAGTTAACCACCGAACTGAGCTCTGGGACCCCAATGGAAGAGCTAGGGGAAGGACTGTAGGGTCTGAAGGGAATTGCAATCCCATAGGAAGAACAATATCAACTAATTGGACCACTCAGAGCTCCCAGGGACTAAACCACCAACCAAAGAGTACACATGGAGGAATCCATGGAACCAGCTACATATGTAACAGAGGATGGCCTTATCTGTCATCAGTGAGAGGGGAGGGAGGTCTGACATCATCATAGGGGGAGGCTAGAGTGGTTAGGCAGGAGTAGGTGGGTGGAGGAGCACCCTAATATAGGAAAAGCATAGGGAGCAGAGGGTAGATAGAATTTAGGGATAATCGGGAAGGGGATTATCATTTGAAATCTAAATGAATAAAGTGATTAGTTTAAAAAAGAGGACAAGAAAAGAAATAGTTGAGTATTTTTTAAAATCTCATCAATAATTAATTGACAATTTTCTAAGTACAAAATTTGTTCTTTCCATCACCAAGCAAAATGTGAAGCAGGGTCAATGGCAGCTAGAAACTGGAATGGACCAGGATTTATTTATTTATTTATTTATTTATTTATTTATTTATTTTATTTATTTATTTTTGAGACTATAACAAGTGCACATAGTTTCTCCCCTCCCTTTCCTTGCTCCAGTTCCATACATCCTTTCTCCTTTTCCAACTTGTGGCCTCTTATTCTTTAATTACTATTATATGTATATAATTTTGTGCTAAATAAACCATGCTTAGTCCATATGATGCTACTCCTATGTATGTTTTCATGGCCGACCATTTGGTATTTAACCATCAATGGCTGTGTTCTTTCCCAAAGAAAAAGAAAAATTGCAGGAGGAGCAGAAAGATTATAAGAGCCAGAAGATCAGAATTTACTGCAAGTCAGCCCCGTATGAATATAGGCTAAAACCACTAAGTTTCACCAAATATGAAAAACAAGGTTGACCCCAACAGACATGGCAAGATAAATGGAATAGAGACCATGAGGCTTCAATGTTACATGAAGAACTACAGACTACTGAGAAATGCTGAGACCTCACGATCCCAAGCAATACTGACAAAAAACTGAGCATATCTACAGTTTCAATAGCCCTTCTCTGATTCCTTAAGATCCATCACACCCCATCTCTTACTGCCTGTCTGCCCTTTCTTCCTCAATTGTTAAGCATCTTTTGATAGTCCAACAAAGGCAGAACTTAATGTATTTGTTAGGTCAGCATATACTTTGTTTTTCCTGTTGTTTTGTTTTCATTCTCTTTCTATAATTTCTTGTAGTCATTTATTATTCATCTTACGATTTCTCATCATCCAATCACTTCATTCCTTTGAAATTTCTCATTTCCTCATAAGTTCCTATGTTCTATTCTGTATTTCAGGAAAACCACAGGTAACCACGATGATATTTTATCAATTAGATGTTCAGTTTATATTTAGTACTTAGTTTTAAAAACTTTTGTGTTCACTTAATATTTTTACATTTAAATGTTTACAAATATGCTGATTAAGCACTGCTACAGAAAAAATAAAGTAGCTGTATTAAATATTCCATAACTGAGAGTAATATAAAAATATATCATTTAAGATTCATTCAACAACATGTTTCCATAGTTCTTAAAACTAATCATTATTTTGGAGGAAATTACCTACTATTTCTTGAAACTAAAAGATTACTCAAAATATCTACCTTAGTAGTTTGAACTCTGGCCAATTGTCAACACATTTTTAAGTCATTCTTCAAAACTGTGATTCATTATAAAATAAAATTATTAATATCTATGGCTCCATACTAAAAGAATTACTATGAATAATAAACATAGTAATTGTATAATATTAACACATTGTATATTTCCAACAAATAATTGGAAGAATTGAATTGAGAAAATTTATGAGTGGAATAATAGACTACATTTGGATAGTCAACATAACGTTTTAAATTAGTGTAGCTCCTACATTATTTCCTTTCTGATTCATTTAGTATATTGATAACATTGTAATATGAAGCTGAGTACATTTTTTCTCTCTCAATAGATATTATGTATTAATCAATTCACACTTTTAAAGGACTGATATATAAACACCTAACTTGAAAATGTTGTGCTTCAGTTATTTTTATAAATTATATTCTTAAACATATGCAAATTATGTTTACAATTTTTATTTGATGCATTGCCATACAAATTTTTTAACTCTTTTTATTATCACTATCATCACAAACTCACAGACTTCTTTTTATTATGGTTGAATATGAGTTACATTTTATTTCATCATAACATTCTAATGTTTGCTCATGTCATCTATTCCTAGCTTTAGCTTCAGCGGGCTAATAAAAGCATAAAACCTGTCATTCAATTTTTTCCATGTATGAAATACAAGTCCACATAAACAGCAATAAATAAATGGATTTTTTATGCATTATCTTAAAAGTGAGTCAACTAAGACAGATAACACGTGGCGTTACTCCCAGTATTCAGGAGCTCAAAGCCATCGAGAACCACATAAAAGGGCCAGAGAGATAGCTCAGAGGTTAAGAGCACTCACTGCTCTTCCAGAGATCCTGAGTTCAATTCTCAGCAACCACATGTGGCTTATAACTAACTATAATGAGATCTGGTACCCTCTTCTGGCCTGCAGGTGTACATGCAGGCACAATGCTGTATATATTATAAGTAAATCTTTGCTGGGCAGTGGTGGAACACCCCTTTAATCCTAGCGCTTGGAAGGTAGAGGCAGGTGGATTTCTGAGTTCGAGGCCAGCTTGGTCTACAGAATGAGTTACAGGACAGCCAGGGCTATACAGAGAAACCCTGTCTTGGAAAACAAAACAAAACAAAACAAAACAGAACAAAACAAAAAACAAAAAAATTAACCAAGGAACAAAACAAAACAAACAAACAAAAAAAAGAACTACATAAAGTATTTCAGGTCTGGGAATCATAGAGAGACCTTGTCTGAAAAAATACTAGTAGACATTAACTTGATGAGTTTAGATTTATAAGGAGTTTCAAGAAGGGTTGCTGGGAGAATCTTTAGGGGGAAAAGGAAGGAAAAAGTAAAGTGCTGTAATTCTATTGTAATTAAAGACTTAATTTACTTTTTAAAGGATTGATGAGTCTCTAAATATAAATGTAATTTAAATTATTTTTTAAATGTTGGTGAGTCTTTCACATAAATTCTACATGAATAGGTTCTTCATTGCTAAAATAAGAAGGTGGAAATTTTAATGAACTCTTTGGAAAAGTGTAGCAAAAAGTAAAATTTTTGGTGGAATATTATAGATTCACCTGGGACATGAAAAATCAAAGAATTATCTGTTAAAATCAGATATATTTTACACCTCCGATACTATTGCACAAATCTGGTTGCTTTGATCCGCTCCTTCTACTTTTTCCTTTATATTTTTCTAATTAAAAATCTGTATTATGAAGCCAGGCAGTGGTGGTGCATGCCTTTAATCCCAGCACTTAGGAGGCGGAAGCAGAGGCAGGTGGATTTCTGAGTTCAAGGCCAGCCAGGTCTACAGAGTGAGTTCCAGGACAGCTAAGGCTACACAGAGAAACCCTGTCTCGAAAAACAAAAAACAAAAACAAGAAAACAGAAACCAACAAAATCTGTATTATGAAATTTTGTTACTTTTGACAATTTCATCTATGATTCTGTTTATTCTTCCAAACCTTCTTTCCTTCCTTCTACTACTGTCAACTTCATCTTCTAATTGCCAATACTACTATTCAAGACTCTTGACTTCTGCTTGGTTGTCTGGCTCATTAGGCTTGATCGGGTCATTTGGGTGGCTGTTAGTTTGGGGAATTTCACTGGAATCAGGTGAGGTTCACCAATGATAGTTCTTGCTCCGTATTCTTCTGTATTTATTCATAGTAAATACTTATGTAATGAGAATAAGGGCCCGTGAGTACTTGATCTTTGCATCCCTTCTTGTACAGACACAATATAGTCATCCATAAATGTTGACAGATCCATATTTCACTGATTGCAATCTCTGTCGATTGCCAAGCAGGTGACATTCAATTATCTTTCCCTTTCACAACCATTTTTCTTACTAAATATTATGTTACCTCTCCCTGTTTCTACATGATCCCTGAGTTTTGCATGGATGGTATAGTATCTACTTTAGGCCTGATTACTCAACTGTTGCTTACTCTCATCCACCTTGTATAGCTATAAGATTTGTGTTTACTGTTCACTAGAAAAATCCTTACTAAAGTAGAGCTTAGAGAGGTAATTGTTTACTCGTATTGATATAGAATTATAAAGGTAGTTTGAACCTGTCAATTTAGAAGAAAAAATACAAATTTGATTCCTAAGTCCTATGTTCTCTGATGCTTTGTGTTTTTGATCAGGTTTACAGTAAGATTCCTTCATGTGGAGTAACAATCTAGTCCAATTGATGTACCTCCTGGCACTGTTACATCTAACAAGTACTGAGGCAATACAGTTTCAATTTGATTTTTGTGTATCATTCAATCAATGCTTACTGGATCTTCATCAGTATAATCTTGTTATCTATGTCTGGTCAAGAAACAAGAATAACAAATAGTTTGTACTGATTCTTGGGCCTATGGGGCCTGCATTAACACTCATAGATGTTAACCCACACTTGACACTAGGAGGGTTTTTTTTAATTTTTTTTATTGGATGTTTTATTTACATTTCATATGTTGTCCCCTTACCCCATTCCCACCCACTCAGGAACCCCCAATCCCCTCACCCCTCCTCCTTCTTCTCTGTGGATGTAACCTCTATCTACCCCCCCACTTTCATCTCCCCACCCTCAAAATTCCCACCCCCTGGGGCGTCCAGCCTTCATGAGGTCAAGGTTCTCTTCTTCCACCTATGCCCAACAGGGCCCTCCACTCTTACATATTCAGCTAAAGCCCTGGATCCCTCCCTAAGTGCTCCCAGGCTGGTTGGTATTGTTGCTCTCCTCATGGTGCCGCAAATCCTTTCAGCTCCTTCAGTCTTCACTCTAACTACTTGTCTTTAATAGTGTTGGATGATTTGGCACACAATCAGTAATGTAAAATGAAGTTAATTTTTTTGAGTGTTTTATGGACTCCCATAGCTATCTTCGTAGTTTGTGGTGCCTATGATAATAAATACCGTGGGTCATATTATTCAGGTGAAAGAAAATATTGTCTCTGAATATGCTAATGGACTACTTTTTCTCTTTTCTTTAGTATCTCTGTAGAATTTACCTATAAATCCTAATGATAAAACATCTAAGTAAGTTGAAATTTATATTTAAAATATTAAAATGAAACTTGTATATTCACGATGATAGTTTTAAGTGTAAATAGAAACATTTGTTTCATAAAGTTCCTCCAAATTACCCAATTTATGTATTTCTGTTTAAGATTTTTCATAATTTTTATTTACTCATATTTGAATATGTATTTGAGAATTTCTAAAGAATGGAAACATTGAAGAGAAATATTATTAAGTTAAAGCTCACTTCTTGATAAGCATATAAACTTGTTGAGGTTTGGTATTTTGCTATGCATTGTAATGCTAAATACTGGCCCATGAACTGCTTGCTCCCACGGATGATAGAATCTACATGTATACTATTGATCCTATGTAACTTTGTCCCCAAGTTTTCCCT
Organism: Grammomys surdaster; assembly: GCF_004785775.1. NCBI lineage: Eukaryota > Metazoa > Chordata > Mammalia > Rodentia > Muridae > Grammomys > Grammomys surdaster. The sequence goes on from NW_021620885.1 coordinate 5,391,187, forward strand.
GATGGGTGAATAAAGATACAGACTAAGTTGAATAGAAAAGAGTTAGACAAGGTTTGGTTTTCTGAGCTTGGGATCTGAGGAGATACCACTAGGAAGAGAGGGGAAAATGGAGAGACGAAAGGATGTCATTGGTAAGGGATTATAGGTTGATCAGAGGAAATAAAGCAACCCTTGTGGTTCATAGCAAGTCATATTTAAGGGTCATAGGTAGGAAGGTAGACAATATAGCCTAGAGATTAGATACCTAATGAATTAAAGGCTTATTATAACTGGAAAGGTTGTGTGTCATTTATCTGGAAACTAAATGGTCAAAAGAGGAATAAAGGGGTAGAAATCCCAATTGAGATTAAATATATAAAACAACAACATGCAATCACACACACACTCACACACACACACGTCTGTGTGTGTGTATGTAAATTTTACCTTACTGATGACATGTATGAAAAGATTGAATCAAACATATGGTAAAAACACTTATTTTTCTTTTTTTATCTGCATTCATTTTGGAGATAAGTCACTGTTTGAACTGTCAAATCCAACAAAGTACTTGAAATAGAGTTCCTTGTTTTTCTTTTTAAAATACCCATTGGACTCTTTATTTATTTAAAGTCATCTCTTGTTTGAAAGAGAAACAGTTGTATGCAGATGCCAAATTAAACTTTTCCAAGAGTAGATAGGCTCAGAAGTTGGTAGGTTTGAGTCTTGCTTAATTTCCACACATGGCTCTTCATGAACTATGTGCTAACAATCTCTAAGATCTGGGTACACAGAATGGGATTCTTTGTTATAGTGGGCTTTCTCGGGATACATATGTTCAAAGATAAAATAGAAATATATATGCATAGAACTGGGAGAATTTATACAGGTTGTGGCATACCTGGTATATTGAGAAAGCTTGCAGCATATTCTCTCATATTTACGTCCCACACTCCAATCCGTAGAATTAGGGTGAATAACTTTGAGTGCTCTAAATCCCAGCAATCTTGAATAAAGGCATTAGAAGGGGTAAGGAATAGACATTAGAAGACTTAAAGAAAAGGTAACAGCATATTCAGTACAAAAAAAGACATTTTGAAAACCATGATGGAAACACCTTAGCAGTAGTGGGATCAGGAACATGGGATAGAGATAGAGCAGATGGAGAAGATTACATTAAATTAAAGATGTAGGAGGACCTCCACACATGCTTAGCATCTTGAACTTTTAAAAAATATATATAATTTTAGGAATGTTATGAATGGAGACACCTTTCATGGGTGAAAGGAAGCCAAAGATTTTTTTATAGAGAAGTGAAGTAGCCATGAAGCCCCACTCCCAGGCAAAGATCTATTGGTCATTGAAAAGAGAATACATTTTCTTTAATAGGGTAGCCCCTGGTAAGTTGACCATACTCCAGTGGAAGGGCATACAGCCAAGAATTTATAAGCAATACAAAATAAAATTAATAGATTAAAAAATGAGTGGATAGGTAAGTGGGATTGTTTCTGGGAGGAGTATGGGGTGGAAGAATGAATATAATCAAAATATATTGTACAAAACCCCCTCAACCTTATAAATACATGCAAAATTAATATCAAAACTAAAATTGAATTCCAACAAAACTCACATCTATAAAACATCTCAAATTAATAGAATATTTTGATACAATGATTCATTAATGAACCCAATGTCAGATGTGGAATATCTCTCTACTAATATTTGAAAAGTCAAGACAGTCACTGATACCCATAAAACACTTAGGTCATTATCAGTATTCTTGGGTGTTCATCCAGAAGGTAATCATAAAACACTTTTTCTGAAGACAGTACACATTTATGAATAATAAAATAATTAAACTAAAGTGAGAAAGCAAAAAAATAAAAATAGACTAGCATGCAAAGTAATAGATATTTTTTGTGAAAAATAATATAAAATATTAATTAAAGAACCCAAGATGGTGAGTGTCTGTTATAACATTCTTTTTAACTTTTTTGGAAAATGTTCTACCATATGAGTATATTTATACCAAACAACTTTTCATCATTGAAAGATAAGTGTCTACATGGTATCAGCTAAAAATAACACTAAGTACAAGGCCCTGTAGAAGTTAGGGTCCTGGTGTACTTAGGGCCTTCCTGTGCAATACTTTTCTCTTAAGTTTCTCATGGGATTCTTCTCCACTCTCCCTCGATTCAAAGGCCAGAGAGGGGTCCTAGCTCATTATCTCAAGTTATATTCTGTTCCTCATATCATAGTTGTGTTTCATGACCTCTTTGAGGTTCCAATTTAACATGGGATCTAAGATCATTCTTATTACCTTATGCTGGCCATTGACTTCTCTTTCGCTTTTATGGACAGCAATTAAACAAGACATTCAAGTTATACTGACATACTGAGGGCTGAGGACTGACAACCTAGAGAGACTGGGGTTTTGTTATAACCAATTTATTCTTTGATTGCAGAAAGAGATTATTGGGGCTTTAAGGCACAGTAGCAAACAGCCTTAACACATCCTTCTTACTGTTTTCCTGTTGAGCCATTCTCTTCTCATACGTAGAAAAAATAATAAAATAATCCTGTATTTCAGGAGGCCCAGTTGTAACATAGCACTTTGATTTCTATTGATGTTTTGTGATATACTGTTTGGGTTTTCATTAGTATCTCATTATTTAGTAAGCTAATCCATTCATTGATGTATGTATCTTTGTGTGAATTCAGCCATTAAAATTAAACGACATGTTTTCAATTAATTAGAATTTCTTGGAATGTACTATCAGGGAATTTTTGTAGCATCCTTGAGGTATGTAATAGAATTTACTAAAATTTACCCCTCACAATTTTGTTCACATACCTAAATTGAAGAGATAACCTGGTGTTCTACTCTACACCAGATAGTTATGAAAGCATGAAGTCACCATGCCCATCCAATAGCCTGAGATACTAAGTTTTAGATGTTACGGTATTTTCTTATGTTTACTTCAGGTTGATTTTATGGATGACACACTTTCTTCATCAAATCAAGAAGTCTTTCATTTTCAGTATCCTTGGGAATTAAAAAAAATAAGCCTTCATGTTGTACAAGGACGCACAATCTTTTGTTTATACTGGATTGAATTTCTAATAGACTGGACCCTCAACTATCTGTTCTATGTGCAGCCTAACTCTTCTAGATAGTGACATTCTGGAGGAATTACACATGCCACCTTCTCAGGTAGTTGGCTGACATTTGTAATTTTTTTTAAGTTTCTCTAATGTTAAAATTACAATTGAGTAAATTAATTTTTAATATGTTTATAATTCTAAGTAATCAACTGACTTAAATTTTATTTTGTGTGTGTGTGTGTGTCTGTGTGTGTTCATGTGTATAGGTATGCAAAAATGAGTGCAGTCACTCACCTGGGCCACAAGAGGACACTGGTTCCATCATTTCGATAGTTACCTATAGCGGTAATCCATCAAAAATGGGTTCTAGGAAAGGAAGGGATGTGTTCTGCAAGAGTAAGATGTATACTTAGGAATTTCAGAAGCAAAAGGAGTACACATAATTCAAGCTGAACCATCTCTCCAGCCTTTGGTAGACTTTTAAATCTTTTCTTGTAATCAAAGTAAACTCTTCATCCACCACACCCAGTATATCTCTGACCCCAAATTACTCGTTGTCATTCTTACCTGATTTATATGCCACAGGTGTCCAGGTCTTAAATTAACTATAATTGTATGGAAGGTCACATGTTTCAAACTCTTAATCATATCCAACAAAAAACTATGATGCATTCCATGTTTGACAGATTGATTTGACTTGCTGAGAAAAATGTTTATTGCTATATTGTTTTAATGTATACATGTATGGAGTGTCTGTCCATATTTTTCTATTTTATTTTTCTTTGATAATTTTATTTTAATTTACTTTCCTGTTTGAATTTTTATTATAAATATTATTTTGCATTTTGATACATTATATTGTGGCTATCTCTCTGAAAGTCTTTCTTTTTCAACTTTTAGAATAATTTATGTTTGATCATTAGTTGATGAATTCTTAGCAATAAGTAGTAATAGCCTTGAAGATATTAACTATTAGATTTTAATTTGCTTATTAGGTTTTCCATGCAGATGGTAAGTATGAGTGATAATTGTTACCTTTAAGTATGAATCATGAAATAGAATAAAAGAAAAAAACCTATAATCATTTTCATATATAGGCAAATGGGACTTAAAAATAATTGAAATATGAGGAGAAAGTATTTGTCATCTCATAAACTAAAATAAAGATAGTTTTGACATACATTTTATAGTCTTGCTTCATTTATCTTATTAAAATGAGGTCTTCTAAGTTTTACTAATTTATCAAAAATATTGCATTAATCATTTTTCATAATCTCCTTTCAAATGATAATTAAGTGTATGGTAAGTTAAATAAAGTGTGATCAGTTTAAACATTCACAACATAATCCCTTGAACTGGATAAATAGAAACATAATTGAAAATGAATTGTGATGCTTTATTATGATTTAAATAATCCTTTTAATTAGTTTCCAAGTAGATTATTATTTTGATTATTTAAAAAAGTTAGTTGACTAAATAGTTGTTATCATTTATGACCATTAAGAAATTACAGAGAATGTGTTTATTTATTTAGTTGATTACATTATTACAAAGTTTGAATTATTTTAATAACAGTGTAGATCCTGAAAGAAAATGTAAAAATTCTGATTTCTTTGAGTATGAAATTATCATCCTTTAAACACAATGAATGTTAAATTTAATAATTTGTTTGGCCTAAAAATTGTCTCCTATCAATTTTATTCAACAACACTTTAATCTTGATATTTTCTAAAACATAGCATTGTGACTATGTATGACCTTATATATGACTAGAGAGAAAAGAACCAGAATTCGAATTTTTAATCATTGTTTTCTAATAAACAATTTAAAACACTAGGTTTTAAATAAGACTGTATGTATATATTTTCTAAATGTTAATTATGTTACTTAATGTTAAGCTTCTGATTCTTGAATACAAAATCTTACATCTTGTTATACCTTTATATCCTCAATATTATAGTAAATTATATTAAAATCTTTTAAAAATTATCTTTAATCTTTTTGTACAGTCCTGTCTTTATCCATCTCCTGTACTTTGTCCTATAGTTCCTCATCCTATTCTTCCTGCCCTGTCTTCAAGAGGATATCCAACCCCCATTCACCCCAACAAGCCTCCCCACTCTCTGGGGTCTCAAGTCTCTCGAGGGTTAGGTGCATTTTCTCATACTGAGGCCAGACCAGGCAGTCCTCTGCTGTATATATGTGAATACAAAATACTCTATCTTGTTACACATCTATATCCTCAATACCACAGTAAATCCTATTAAAATCTTTTAATTCAATGTAGTTTTCTTTGAACAAAATTATAAGTATTTGTTGATATAGTTTATCTACTTTAAAATAAGTGTTGAGCTAGGTATTTGAGCAATAGAAAAAGATGAAGCATCACGATCAGGGAAATAGGAATACATTGATTTTTTCACATTCATTAAAGTCAACATAAAATAATTTTAGGATATGTAAAGTTTTCTTTGAGTTTGTTTATAAAGTGGATTATATTGATGGATTTCTGAATATTGAACCATCCCTGCATTCCTGGGATAAAACCTACTTGATCATGATGGATGATTGTTTTGATATGTTCTTGGATTCGGTTTGCTAGAATTTTATTGAGTATTTTTGCATCGATGTTCATAAGGGAGATTGGTCTGAAGTTCTCTTTCTTTGTTGGGTCTTTGTGAGGTTTGGGTATGAGTGTAATAGTAGCTTTATAGAATGAATTGGATAGTGTTCCTTCTGTCTCTTGAGAAAGCATTTGCAAAATTAAATATCCCTTCATGATAAAAGTCTTGGAAAAATCAGGAATTCAAGGCACATACATAAACATAGTAAAAGCAAGTTACAGCAAACCAGTAGCCAACATCAACCTAAATGGAGAGAAACTTGAAGCAACCCACTAAGATCAGGGACTAGACAAGGCTGCCCACTCTCTACCTACCTATTCAATATAGTACTGGAAGTCCTAGCTAGAGCAATTAGACAACAAAAAGAAGTCAAAGGGATACAAATAGGAAAGGAAGAAGTCAAAATCTCACTATTTGCAGATGATATGATAGTATACTTAAGTGACCCCAAAACTTCCACCAGAGAATTCCTAAACCTGATAAACAAATTCAGCAAAGTGGCTGGTTATAAAATCAACTCAAATAAATCAGTAGCCTTCCTCTACATGAAAGATAAACAGACTGAAAAAGAAATTAGGGAAATTATACCCTTCACAATAGTCACAAATAATATGAAATACCTTGGTGTGAATCTAACCAAACAAGTGAAAGATCTATATGACAAGAACTTCAAGTCTCTGAAGAAAGAAATCAAAGAAGATCTCAGAAGATGGAAAAATCTCCCATGCTCATGGATTGGCAGGATTAATATAATAAAAATGGCCATCTTGCCAAAAGCAATCTACAGATTCAATGCAATTCCCATTAAAATCCCAACTCAATTCTTCACAGAGTTTGAAAAGGAAATTCTCAAATTCATTTGGAATAACAAAAAACACAGGATAGTGAAAACTATTCTCAACAATAAAAGAACATCTGGAGGAATCACCATCCCTGACCTCAAGCTGTACTACAGAGCAATAGTGATAAAAACTGCATGGTATTGGTACAGAGACAGGCAGGAAGATCAATGGAATAGAACTGAAGACCCAGAAATGAACCCACATGCCTATGGTTACTTGATCTTCGACAAAGGACCTAAAACTGTCCAGTGGAAAAAGGACAGCATTTTCAACAAATGGTGCTGGTTCAACTGGAGGACAACAGGTAGAAGAATGCAAATTGATCCATTCTTATCTCCTTGTACAAAGCTCAAGTCTAAATGGATAAAGGACCTCCACATAAAACCAGATACACTGAAACTAAAAGAAGAGAAGGTGGAGAAGAACCTCGAATACTTGGGCACAGGGGAAAAGTTCCTGAACAGAACACCAATGGCATATGCTTTAAGATCAAGAATTGACAAATGGGACTTCATAAAATTGCAAAGTTTCTGTAAGGCAAAGGACACTGTCAATAGGACAAAATGACAACCAACAAATTGGGAAAAGATCTTTACCAATCCTACATCTGATAGAGGGCTAATGTCCAATATATACAATGGACTCAAGAAATTAGACTCCAGACAACCAAATAATCTTATTAAAAAATGGGATATAGAGCTTAACAAAGAATTTTCAACTGAGGAAACTCGAATGGCCAAGAAGCACCTAAAGAAATGTTCAGTATCCTTAATCATTAGGGAAATGTAGATCAAACCAACCCTGAGATTCCATCTCACACCAGTCAGAATGGCTAAGATTAAAAACTCAGATGATAGTAGATGCTGGCGAGGGTGTGGAGAAAGAGGAACACTCCTCCATTGTTGGTGGGACTACAAGATGGTGCAACCACTTTGGAAATCAGTCTGGCTGCTCCTCAGAAAATTGGACATAGAATTACCTGAGGATCTAGCTATACCACTCCTAGGCATATACCCAGAAGGTGCCCTAACATATAACAAGGACATATGCTCAACTATGTTCATAGCAGCCATATTTATAATAGCCAGAAGCTGGAAAGAACCCAGATGTCCTTCAACTGAGGAATGGATACAAAAAATGTGGTACATTTACCGAATGGAGTATTACTAATCTATTAAAAACAATGAATTCGAGAAATTCCTAGGAAAATGGATGGAACTAGAAAATATCATCCTGAGTGAGGTAAGCCAATCACAAAAGAACACACATGGTATTCACTCACTGATTATTGGATATTAGCCCAGAACCTTCAAATACCCAAGATTCAACTCACAGGCCACATGAAGCTCATGAAGAAGGAAGACCAAGTGGGGAGGCTTCGGTCCTTCTTAGAAGGAGCAACAAAATACTCGAGGGAGTAAATATGGAGACAAAGTGAGGGACAGAAACTGAAGGAGGGGCCGTCTGAAGACCATTCCACCTGAGTATCCATCCCATGTGCAGTCACCAAAGGTAGATGCTGATGTGGAAGTCAGGAAGTGCATGCTGACAAGAGCCTGATATAACTGTCTCCTCAGAGGTCTGCAAGAGACTGACATATCAGAGGCAGATGCTCACAGCTAACCATTGAACTGATCATGGGGTCCTCAATGGAGGAGTTAGAGTGAAGAGCTGAAAGGAGCTGAAACGGTTTGTGGCCCCACGAGGAGAGCAACAATACCAACCAACCAAATCTCCCAGCATCTAATCCACCAGCCTGGGAGCACTTAGGGAGGGATCCATGGCTTCAGCTGTATATGTAAGTGTGGAGGGCCCTGCTGGGCATAGGTGGGAGAAGAGATCCTTGGTCTCATGAAGGCTGGACACCCCATGGGGTGGGAACTTGAGGGTGTGGAGGTGGGAGTGTTGGGGTAGTTAGGGGTACATCCGCAGAGTAGCAGGAGGAGGGGTGAGGGGATAGGGGGTTCCTTGGTGGGTGGGAGATGGGGTAAGTGGATAACATATGAAATGTAAATAAAACATCCAATAAAAAATAAAAGGATATGTAAAGTTTTCACAGAAAAAAATTTAGACCATTTCAAGATTGAAATTGACACTGTGAAATGTTAGACAATATGAACATCTAAGGTTGGTATTTGTAAAGGTGTGTTTGTGTGTGTGTGTGTGTGTGTGTGTGTGTGTATTCAATTCATTGTCTGTCTCTTAAAATACTTCTGCCTCTATTTCTGTATAGACACCTGAGCCTTGAGAAGACTGACTTGATAAAGACACCTCATAAAGGGCTTAATTTTCCAAGAGCCTCATTGTCCCCATAGTGTAAGTTGTAGGTGTTTTTTTTTCCAATAGTAATCTACTGGTGGAAAAGGCTTCTCTAATAAGGCTGAATGATGCATTGATCTATGCGTACATCATTAGATGTCATGCTAGAGCTGTGCTCATTTACTAGAGTATATGGTGTCAGCAATATGACTTAATTCTAGAAACTTAACTGAGTCAACAAGGGGCTGAGGAAAGGGAAGTGACAATGAAGAAAATAAAGAACATACAAGGAAAACTGAGGCCAGTTGGGATATGTGAAGTATGATGCAGAAGCACCAGTCTCACAACAAATGAAAAACCTAGGTATGCTGATTATCTACAATATAGGGGATGGTCTGTAGAGAAGAAATATTGTTCTGTAAACATCTGGAAGAATGGAGCTGCAATTGCTAGGTTTTGCAAAACTACTTGGACTTGGAAAAGGATGAGGTTTGTTGATTCTGAATTTGATCTCTATGAACAAGGCTTTGCTGGTTTCTCATGAGCCTGAGGCATTGGTCTTTGATATAGCCATATCACTAAAACATTATGCATATTTCTTAAATTTTCACTTAAGGCTTTTATAGCTACTACTTTAACAGGAAGTTTACTCTGAGGGTTTATGAGCCTTCTAATTTCAGATTCTTGGCCTCATCAACCAAGGGAAGAGAGAACCTGTAGAGATCATATCCATAGGTTAGGTATGACCCCTGTTTGAGGGGTAGGGCCACCTACTCATCTCAAAAATTTTAACCCAGAATTGTGTCTGTAAATACACAATTTTGTTTGAAATACAGGAACAAAGAGTGGAGCAGACCCTGAAGGAAAGACCATCCAGAGACAGCCCCAACTAGGGATCCATCCACTATGCAGCCATCAAACCTAGGCACTATTGCTGATGCCAAGAAGTGCTTGCTGACAGGAGCCTGATATAGCTTTCTCTCTTTAAAAGCTCTGCCAGACCCTGAACAAAACAGATGCGGATGCCTGCAGCCAACCATCAGACTGAGAACAGGAACCCCAATGGAGGAACTAAGGGAAGGAACTGAAGGGGTTTGCAAATCCATAAGCAAAACAATAGAACCAAACAGACCCTTGCCCCCTCCAGAAGTCCAAAGGACTAAATCACCAAACAAAGTGTACAAATGGAGGGACTCATGACTCCAGCTGCATACATAGCAGGGGATGACTGTATATGGGGTCAAAGGGTGGGGAGGCCCTTGTTCCAGTGAAGGCTCCACCCCCCAAGCATAGGGGAATGCTTAGCAGTGAGGCAGAATTTGGTAGGTGGGTGGGGAAGCACTGTCATAGAAGCCGGGGTGATGGGGATTGGATACAGGGTTTGCATAGGGGAAATGGAGAAGAGGGATAACATTTGAAATGTAAATAAATAAAATAACCAATAAAATATAATAAAAAAATGTGTCAAGTAAGGGTTCTACCTCATACAGTGATTGTTAAATACAATTTAGCAAAAGTGTTTGGTTGTTGCTATCACATCTGTGCCACTAGTTCACTAGCGTATGTAGCAGACACATTGTTATTGTGGATTTCATGATTAGTCTGTCAGTAAAACTGCCACACATTCATACTACTTCTCTCCTGATGCTGGTTCTGTGTCACCTATCGTTCCTGTGCTGTTCTCCTGAGCGTGGAGCTTAACCTGTATCTGACTCAATCTGTCAAATCTCTCTCTGATAGTTTACTTTGCCTTCCCATTAATTATATATTGCTTTCAAACCTAACAGCTTTTTTCTACAAACTCAACTTACCTTCATTGTTTGTGATTAAGCATATGTACTAAGGGAATGTTTATGTTTCATCCAGACTGTACTAAGTATACTATCATATCATCTGCAAATAGTGATATATTGACTTCTTCCTTTCCTATTTGTATCCCTTTGACTTCTTTTTGTTGTCTAATTGCTCTGGCTAGGACTTCCAGCACTATCTTGAATAGGTAGGGGGAGAGTGAGCAGCCTTGTCTAGTCCCTGATCTTAGTGGGATTGCTTCAAGTTTCTGTCCAATTCGTTTGATGTTGGCTACTGGTGTGCTGTAAATTGCTTTTACTATGTTTATGTATGTGCCTTGAATTCCTGATCTTTCCAAGACTTTTATCATGAAGGGTTGTTGAATTTTTTTTCAAATGCTTCCTCAGCATCTAGAAAGATGGTCATGTGATTTTTTCTTTCCTCTTCTTCTTCTTCTTCTTCTTCTTCTTCTTCTTCTTCTTCTTCTTCTTCTTCTTCTTCTTCTTCTTCTTTTAAATTTAATGTGTAGCCCAGGCTGGCCTCAATCTCGTGATGCTCCTGCCTCTGCCTCCTTTAGCAAATCCTACTGGTGTGCGCCACAAGTACAGGCGGGTTTTTTTTTTGAGTTTGTTTATATAGTGGACTACATTGATGGATGTCCAAATAGTGAACCATCCCTGCATTCCTAGGATAAAAGCTACTTGATCATGATGGATGATTGTTTTGATGTGTTCTTGGATTTAGTTTGCTAGAATTTTATTGAGTATTTTTGCATTGATGTTCATAACTGAGATTGGTCTGAAGTTCTCTTTCTTTGTTGGGTCTTTGTAAGGTTTAGGTTTGAGTGTGATTGTGACTTCATAGAATGAATTGGGTAATGTTCCCTCTGTTTCTATTTTGTGGAATAGTTTGAAGAAAATTGGTATTAGGCCTTCCTTGAATATCTGATAGAATTTTGCACTAAAACAATCTGGTTCTGGGCTTTTATGGGTGAGGAGAATTTAAATGACTGAGGCAATTTCCTTAGGGGTTATGGGACTGTTTAGATGGTTTATTTCCTCCTGATTTAACTTTGATACCTGGTGTCTGTCTAGGAAAATGTCCATCTCATCCAGATTTTCCAGTTTTGTTGAGTATAGGCCTTTGTAGTAGGATCTGAAGATTTTTTTAATTTCCTCAGTTTCTCTTGTTTTGTCTCCCTTTTCAGTTATGATTTTATTAATTTGGATACTGTCTCTCTACCCTCTGGTTAGTCTGGCTAAGTGTTTATCTATCTTGTGAATTTTTTCAAAGAACCAGCTTCTGGTTTTGTTGATAATTTGTATTGTTTTTTCTGTTTCTATTTGGTTGATTTCAACCCTGAGTTTAATTATTTCCTGCCATCTACTCTCCTTGGGTCTATTTGCCTCTTTTTGTTCTAGAGTTTTCAGGTGTGGTGTCAAGTTGTTAGTGTATGCTCTCTCCAGTTTCTATTTGTAGACACTTAGAGCAATGAGTTTTTCTCTTAGCACTGCCTTCATGGAGTCCCACAAGTTTTGGTATGATGTGTCCTCATTTTCATTAAATTCTAAAAAGTCTTTAATTTCTTTCTTTATTTCTTCCTTGACCAAGTCATCATTGAGTAGAGAGTTGTTCAGTTTCCAAGTGCATGTGAGTTTTCCATTGGTTTTGTCATTATTGAAGACCAGTGTTAGTCTGTCGTGATCTGATAGGACGCAAGGGATAATGTCAATCATTTTGTATCTGTAGAGGCCTGTTTTGTGACCTATTATATGGTCTATTTTGGAGAAGGTATCATGAGGTGCTGAGAAAAAGGTATATTACTTTGTTTTAGGATGAAATGTTCTATAGGTATCTGTTAAATCCATTTGGTTCATATCTTCTGTTAGTTTCAAAGTGTCATGGTTTAGTTTTTGTTTCCATGATCTGTCCATTGCTGAGAGTGGGGTGTTGAAATCCCCCACTACTATTTTGTGAGGTGTAATGTGTGTTTTGAGCTTCAGTAAAGTTTCTTTTATGTATGTAGGTGCCCTTGCATTTGGAGCACAGATGTTCATAATTGAGAGTTCACCTTGGTAGATTTTTCCTTTTATGAATATGAAGTGTCCTTCCTTATCCTTTTTGATTACTTTTGGTTGAAAGTTGGTTTTATTTGATATTAGAATGGCTACTCCAGTTTGTTTCTTGTGACCGTTTGCTTGGAAAATTTTATTCCATCCTTTTACTCTGATGCAGTGTCTGTCTTTGTCACTGAGGTGCATTTCCTGTATGCAGCAAAATTCTGGGTCCTGTTTGTGTATCCAGTCTGATAATCTGAGTCTTTTTATTGGAGAATTGAGTCCATTGATGTTAAGAGATATTAAGGTAAAATGATTGGGGCTTCCAGTTATTTTTGTTATTAGAGGTAGAATTATGTTTGTATAGCTATCTTCTTTTGGGGTTGTTGGAAGACTACTTCCTTGCTTTTTCTAGGTTGTAGTTTCCCTCCTTGTGTTGGCGTTTTCCATCAATTATCCTTTGAAGTGCTGTGTTTGTGGGAAGACATTGTATAAATTTGGTTTTGTCATGGAATATCTTGGTTTCACCATCTATAGTGATTGAGAGTTTTGCTGGGTATAGTAGTCAGGGCTGGCATTTGTGTTCTCTTAGGGTCTGTATGATGTCAGTCCAGGCTCTTCTGGCTTTTATAGTCTCTGGTCTATAAAAGAAGAGAAGTCTGGTATAATTCTTACAGGTCTGCCTGTATATGTTACTTGACCTTTTTCTCTTACTGCTTTTAGTATTTTTTCTGTGTTTTGTGCATTTGATGCTTTGATTACTATGTGACAGGAGGTATTTCTTTTCTGGTCTAGTCTATTTGGTGTTCTGTAGGCCTCAGTATGTCTATGGGCTTCTTGTTCTTTAGCATAGGGAAGTTTTCGCCAATAATTTTGTTGAAGATATTTACCGGCCCTTTAAGTTGGGTATCTTCATGCTCATCTATACCTATTATTCTTAGGTTTGGTCTTCTCTTTGTGTCCTGGATTTCCTGGATGTTTTGGGTTAGGAGCTTTTTGAATTTTTCATTTGACAGTTGTTTCAATGTTTTCCATGGTATCTTCTGCACATGAGATTCTCTCTTCTATGTCTTGTATTCGATTGGTGATACTTCCATCTATGACTCCTGATCTCTTTCCTAGGTTTTCTATCTCCAGGGTTGTCTCCCTTTGAGATTTCTTTATTATTTCTATTTCCATTTTCAGATCCTGAATAGTTTTGTTTAATTCATTCATTGTGTTTTCTTGCAGTTCTTTAAGGGATGTCTGTGTTTCCTCTTTAAGGGCTTCTACCTATTTACTTGTGCTCTCTTGTACTTCTTTAAGCGAGTTACTTATGTCCTTCTTAAATTTTTCTATCATCATCATGAGAAGTGATTTTAATTCTGAACCCTGATTTTCAGGTGTAATTGGGTGTCCAGGGCTTGCTATGGTGGGAGAACTGGGTACTGATGATGCCAAGTAACTTTGGATTCTGTTGCTTATGTTCTTGTTCCTGCCTTTCACCATCTGGTTAACTCTAGTGTTACCTGCCCTCACTGTGTCTGACTGGAGTCTGTATATCCAGTAATCTTGCTTGTGTTAGAACTACTCAGAGTCCAGATGTCTCTGTGGTCTTGTGATCCTAAGATCCTGGGTGGAAGAACTCCTGGGACTCAGGCCACCTCTTTGATCTGGAAATGCTTCTGCTCTGAAGTACAGTGGTTCCTCTAGGATGGCTCAGGATTCAGTATCTCCATAGGAGCAGACCAGCTATGTGTCCACTGCTCTGTGTGCAGTGGCTCCTCTACAGGATTCAGTATCTCCACAGGAGCAGACCAGTTATGTGTCTTCCCCAGCCAAAAGGACCAAGTGTGGTTGGGGGGTGGGGTGGTATTCTGGAGAGGCGGGGTTTGGGTGGGTGATGGGTCCTGAGCACCCCTGGCTTCCGGTTGTATCTCTGGGGTGTAGGGAATGGGACTGGGTCCTTATCCACTCCTTCGAGTGCAGTGACTCCTCTAAGATGGCTCAGGATTCAGTATCTCCACAAGAGCAGACGAGCTATGTGTCTGAGCCAGCCAAAAGGACCAGGCAGGACCAAACTCCAATTTCTTGATATCTTTAACAGATAGAACAGTCTGATTGTAAGTCATGACTACAAGATTAGTAGATTCATATTTTTAAGAAACATTTACTTAATGAAACAAATATTTTCATATCAGCAAATGAAATGCAAAATTGTCAAAGATCAAATAAAACTCATTTTGAATTGTTTCTAATAGTGGCCTAGACAAAGTAAAAAAAAATCACTTAATTATGTGAAAGTGGAACCTGGTATAACAGTACGTGATATTCGTGGAAAGATCGGGAAAGAAGCTTGTGTAGATTAGCCTACTTGAGTGGAAGATATGTACTTAACTTCTACCTTGGATCCAGAAGTTCTTACTCAGCACTTATAGAACAATATACTCATTGAGGTCACTGTTTGGTTGATAGCTCCTAGTATTTAATTGTATGGTCACTGAGTCTTTCATCACCATGTACATGACTTGATACTACTATAATAGTATGCTTTTGTTCATCCAGAAATAAACTATTGATATAGTCTAAACATGGACAATTTACTCATTAAGAAGAATGATTATCTGCTATGATAATTCTGCATAAAAAATGCCTACCTCAAGCCTATATCACAGAATTTCTCAGTGTAATTTTCTTTGAGATGGGGTCTAAACTGGGCAGTAGAACTGTTTCACCTCACCCAACCCTCCACATTTCTGAACAGTAATGGAACATGATGCTCAGATGCAATAAAATATTTTTCCTACATATTTACAGATCTCACTTAACTGAATATATTTTCCAAGGGTAGACAAATTGCATTAGATGTATGTCTTTTCTGCTTTGTCCATATTTCAAGTGTGACAAACTCCCTTAGCATGTGTGAAGTATCAAAGTACTGCAAAAAATTAAATGAAAAAAAAAAACAGGCCATTTAAAATGAAAACAGTATAGCCTTAGTACAAATATTCAAGGAAAGAATTATAGTATTATGATAGATTATTAACCTATCTGCTACTCAAATAATGAGATGCCTGAGAAAGGTAACTTCAAAACAATTTCAAACCTATTATGAATCAAGAGCATTCCTTGGCTTTGATCAGGACATCTGCTAGATATAAGTGATTTGGAGCATGGTAAAAGAAATGATTACCTTTAAGTAGGAAAGCAAAACAAAGTGGGGGAGGCATATATCACATATACCTCTCCTGAAGTCAAAACTACAAGATGCAAATAAGGACATCATATGAGGCTCATTCTCTGTCAAACAACTTCTTGACATTGCATCCATCAATGAACTCAATCATTTGAAACAAGAAATATCCAAATATGGCAAATGGCCGAGGTTTGTGTAGGTATACACCGAAGCAAAGTTCCTTGTCATTTTTTCTAATGTGTGGTGTAGCATTGTGGATATCATTACATTAGAAATGTAACATGTAATACTTTAATATTAAACAGTTAATATTAAAGAACAGTTACTTTAATATTGCCCCCAAATATTCTATGAAGACTTTTATTGCAGAAGTAACTTATCCTAAAATATACATATGAATGAAATTGCAAGACTTTCACAATTGATTTGTTTGAAGAGCTAAGAAGCTTTCCTTTAAGTGTAAATTAAATAAATCAAATATGATAACATAAACATTCATTATAGATTTCCTTCTGTATTTATTCTGTGTAAATTAAACATACTTTCATATTCTCATCTTAAATGATTTAATAGCGTTAACATGCAGAACACATAACCATGTGCTGCTTACATCATGTTGAGATATTAAAATTAGTTATGTTGATAATCTATTTATAAACAGAAGAAAAGATAACTGAACCATTCTTTAGTCACTTATTTATCAGCTTCATTACATTTAAGATTTATATTGCTAATTTGTGACTTCTCTATTAGCATTGCAAATTTCTATTTGTAACTTTATGTTTATAGTAGATTACATTAAGAGCCAACTTTTATTTTTAATTTGTTACCATCCATGTTCAAACTACAACAGAGATATCCTTTTGCTATCATAACTAAAAGCTAAGAGTTTCTTGGATACTCAGTTTTAATCTGGGATCAAATTTCAAATTGAAGGATATATGCAATTTATTTTACCAGAAGCATTTTGATTAATAAAGAAAACACAACATTTATCATTATATAATATTATTGTGTCACGATAAGATGGTTTTCTTTCATATTGCTTCTCTCTGGTATTTCCTTTATTATTTCTACAAAGGGTTGGTTTTTCAGGACTAAATAATTTAATCCTAAAATATAATTGTAGTCACCAAGGAGAAACACATGATTAAAATATTCAATAGGTATTTGTTAGATAGTTTACAGATGTTAATAAAAACTGTGTAAGTTTCTATCTCTGGGATTTGCTTTAAAATACATAGAGTTATTTTATTGCTTAACTCATTGCTACTGAGACTATGCTGTTATGGATCTAAATGTATATCAGTTTATTTATATTTCATAAATAGAGGATAGATAGATAAGTGTAATTTCAATTTGTTCTTCCTAATTACCCAGTTTAAGTTGTTTTATATAAAATAAATACAAGGAAATTTAATATTAGATAGAGATGGAGTACTTTTTTGTACATCTCTGAATCTAATGAATGCAAAGGTACTTCTTTGACCACAATCAGTGACACAATAAGCAAGTTCATCAACACTCATGAGCACTATATCAATTCTTGATTTTGATCCATGGTAGGTTATAGATGTCTGGTTTGATGGAAAAAATGCTAAGTTATAGCTTTTTAACAAGCTTACTGATATCCTTACCATATTTTCCAATAGATGTATGCTGTATTATTGGCAAATCTATTTCATTTTAACCCAATCTTGAAGATATGGCAAACAAGCATTTCTCAGATAAATGTCAAGAACAAATAATCAGGTGGGCATGCTATCTCTCTACTTCTGTTTTAAAGTCATATACATTATTCGATCAGAACTATATTCTCATATGATTAATTTAAAAGAGGTACAACTTATACAGTACTTCTGCATGATGGTGTGTACTGTGAAAACAGCTTGATTGCTCTTCTGCGCTATGGAAAGGACAGAATATTTAACTTTCCACTGTAATTACTAGGAATGAAGCAAACATTTATAGACTTACTTGAATATTAGATGATACCATTTACAGAATGAATTATTGCTTCTAGTTATTAACAGGGTGATTAGGAACGCTGCCAGGCTTATGAAGCAAAATGTTCATATCCCAATGCAACAAATCATCCCAAGCCAACATACTCAGCCAGGCTTGCTCTTGAGCAGGATCTCCTCATAACACAGAGGAGATTCTTGAGCATCCACACTAATATTGATCTAATAGTGACTGTACTGAGGTTATAATTTCTTTGGTTGTTACTTCAGTAGTGACAAATAACAAACTTTTCACAATTATAGTCTTCATTTATCACATACCAATTACTAGAGATAATCTCTACATAGTGTTTCTACATGTGGAATGTACCAAATCATCATAGGCAAAAGTTATAATTCTATAGTAGTTGGGGATTACAACAGTATCCACATGGGCCAAAGTGAAGGAAGCTCTTAAAATTTAATATATATAAGATATACAATATATAACAACACAATATATTACATAAAAATGTATATAAATTATATATAAAAATATTAGTAAATTAGATGATTTAACAGTACATATATATATATATATATTTAAAATATCACTACTGCAAATACTATTGAAATTGACAGAAGGATTTAATGCAGGAAGTTTAAAAGGAAGACTAGTTTATAATATATTTTAAAAAAGGAAACATGCAATAGGTTACAGTAAAAAAGAAGGAATACACAAAGGAGTAGCAGCATAAAGAACTATCTTAGAGTTTTAATCATATCAAAAACCAAACCTAATTTACAAATGAACCTAAAACTAGTAATGGACATGGAAACAAGACTTTCAGAAAGACTCCAATGGGCTACAGAGCAAACTTCAATTAATCATAAATTAAAGCTTGATTCTTAGAAATAATAACTATTTTTAGAAATCATACAAACATCCCATGTCTGTCATGAAGTTTATTTAAAAAGCTTGAAAACAGTAAGACATGAGTCATAGTTCAGTTTAGAAAGGGCACCATCAGTAACTTTTATATTACATTCTAACTGAATACCTCTGTGTATTCCTCTGTGCCCTTGCCTCTCTACCTCACCTCCCTCTTTTTCTCCACCTCCACCTTCCTTATCCTTATCCCCTTCCCTCTCTCTCTCCTTCTCCCCTACTCCTTTCCCTTTCCCTCTCCTTTCCCTCCCTCTTTCCCTCCCTCCCTCCCTCCCTGCCCCCCCCCCATTGTGTTTCTTTGATGGCTTCTGTTGTACATTTTTGTTTTGGTTTTCTGGTTTGGTTTGTTGTGTTTTTATACAAAGTCTCAAAGTATGGTTCAGGCTGGCTTTAGAACTCAGTTTTAACTCCAGTCTTCTGAGGTTTACAGACCTATGACAACACATACAGCTAGTTTTCCTCTTAAACTATTATAATTTCATCTTTATTATGAAATACTTTTTCCACTATTATATTTGCAAATTTATAATTACTGTCCCACTTTCTATGGTGTCTGGATATTAGCTCCTGTTTGCTTAATGGTAATTGATTTAGAAAGTGTTTTTGTTTTCTATTTAAGTTTAGTTTCTTATATTTATCTACTGGTTGTTGATCTGCTAAGTTATTTTTAGCACTTTAAGCAAGTTTCTAAGGTACTTATTACCTTCTTTTTTGATAACTATGTTGATCTGTGTA
The DNA here is from genome assembly GCF_004785775.1 of Grammomys surdaster. Taxonomy (NCBI): domain Eukaryota; kingdom Metazoa; phylum Chordata; class Mammalia; order Rodentia; family Muridae; genus Grammomys; species Grammomys surdaster. The sequence goes on from NW_021620885.1 coordinate 5,410,646, forward strand.
TTCTCGATCAATTATAAAGTCACATATAATGATAAAGAATAAAATAAGTATGTCTAGTGTCTGCTTCATTTTGCTTCCAGGATGCAGCATATTGCATTTCAATAGCCACCCCCCATCAATCATAAAATAAGTCAAGTTATTCAGAATTTATGGAGATTTCAATGCAGTTTTTAATCCTAAACACATATACATATCTAGTGAAGTCTCACTATTTCAATACTGCATCATAGAGATGAAAATCACTGTGCCTGCACTCTCATTTAGAATGTTGAAGGAGTTACAGCCTCTAACCACTTGGCAGCAAAATCTGTTCCTGAGAAGAAACAAATATGAATTAACCAAGACAAAGACTCCGAAACATATTTTCTTCTAAAAATATGTGTTGTTGGGGTAAGCAATTGTGCAGGAAATAGCATTTAACATTCTAAATGAAAGGTTAAAGGAGGAAGAAAATAAAACTGAATGAACTCAAGAAAGGGGAAGAGGTGCTCATACACTCACCTGGAAACGTTCTCAGCCAGCTTCATGGGAGTTTAGAGGAAATGTTTCACTCCTAGTGAAGTGAGGAGCTTCCTTCCTCTTACATTTCAGTTCCAGAAACTCCAACTGAATAGTCTGGAAGAATTCTCTACCCAGGCATTTATATTTGAACACACACAAACACACACACACACACACACACACACACACACACACACACACTAATCTCCTGGTTAAACTTATAGAATTAATTTCTCAGTAGTAAAATATAATATTCAAATTATTAGCATATAATTTTAAATCTAAATTGACAAATTTATATTTTTACTTTTTTAGATACTCATTTATATATCCCAATCAAAATGGGTCTTTCCTCATCCAGATCACAGTATTTCTCTAACATCTTTTTATTCCCTGTCTACAAAAAACTCACGTTAACCTCCATGGTCAGAACTGCTGTCAAGTTAGAAGAAAGTGATCCAGTTTTACCTCCATAAATGCCTTTAGCAATTAAGACAATAGTTAATTTTGTTTTGCTTAATTTTGCCTCTGATTGTTGTTACAGTGGACACTGTAGGAGGAATGATTTTATTTGTCTAAGTTTTCAAATAAATTGAAACATTTTTTTTAAAAAAAATGTTTCTGTTTACAACTCTTTTTTCTCTTTTCTTTTATTGGATATTTTCTTTATTTACATTTCAAATGTTATCCAATTTCTCAGTTTTCCCTCTGGAAACCTGCTATCCGATTCCTCTCCCCTGCTTCTATGAGGGTGTTCCCCCACCTACCTACACACCCACTCCTGTCTCCCAGTCCTAGCATTCCCCTACACTGGGACATCAAGCATTCACAGAACCAAGGGCCTCTCCTCCCATTGACGCCTATCAAGGCCTTCCTCTGCTACATATGGGGCTGCAGCCATGGATCGTTCTATGCGGTTGGTGATTTAGTCCCTGGAGCTCTGAGGGGTCTGGTTGGTTGATATTTTTGTTCTTCCTGTGGAGTTGAAACCACTTTAGTTTCTTCAGTCCTTTCTCTGAACTCCACAATTGGAGACTCGGAGCTCAGTACGTGGGTTGGCTGATAACATCCATATCTGTATTTCTTAGGCTCTGGCAGGGCCTCTCAGGATACAGATATATCAGGGAACTGTCATCAAGCACTTCTTGGCAACCACAGTAGTGTCTGAGTTTGGTAACTGTATTCCCAGGTGGGGCTTTCACTGGATGCCCTTTCCTTCAGTCTCTGCTCCACACTTTGTATTTTCTCCCTTGAGTATTTTCTTCGCCCTTCTAAAAAGGACTGAAGCATCCACACTTTGGTCTTCCTTCTTGAGCTTCATATGATTGGTGAATTGTATCTTGGGTATTCAGAGCTTTTGGACTAATATCACCTTATCAATGAGTGAATACCGTGTGTGCTCTTTTTGTGACTGGGTAATTTTCAATCAGGAGAGTATTTTCTAGTTCTATTCATTTGCCTAAGAATTTCATAAAGTCGTTGTTTTTAGTGGCTGAGTAGTACTCCTATGTACACATTACCACATTTTCTGTATCCATTCCTCTGTTGAAGACACACGTGTTCTTGGTGTTCTTTCCAGAATCTGGCTATTATAAATAAGGCTGCTGTGAACATAGTGGAGCATGTATCCTTGTTATATGTTGGAGCATCTTCTGTGTATATGTCCAGGAGTGGTATGGCTGGGTCTTCAGGTAATAACATGTCTTATTTTCTGAGGAACCTCTAAACTGATTTCCAGAATGGTTGTATCAGATTCCAATGCCACCAACAATGGAGGAGTATTCCTCTTTCTCTGCATCCTCACCAGCATCTGCTATCAACTGAATTTTTGAACTTAGCCATTCTGACTGGTGTGAGGTGGCATCTCAGTGCTGTTTTGATTTGGATTTCCCTAATGACAAGGATATTAAACATCTCTTAAGTTCTTCTTGGCCATTTGATATTCTTTAGTTGAGAATTCTTTGTTTAGCTCTATACCCCATTTTTAATAGAGTTATTTGATTCTCTGGATCCTAACTTCTTCAATTCTTTGTATATATTGGATATTAGCCCTCTATCAGATGTAGGATTGGTAAAGATCTTTTCCCAATCTGTTGGTTGCTGTTTTGTCCTATTGACAGTGTCCTTTGCTTTACAGAAGATTTGCTATTTTATGAGGTCCCACTGGTCTATTGTTGTTCTTAGAGCATAAGCATAAGCATAAGTTCAGGAAAATTTCCTCTGTGCCCATGTGTTGGAGGCTCTTCCCCACTTCCTCTTCTAGTAGTTTTGGTGCATATGGCTTTATGTATAGGTCCTTGATCCACTTGGACTTGAGCTTTGTACAAGAAGATAAGAATGGATAGATTTGCATTCTTCTACATGCTGACTGCCAGTTGAACCTATAGCATCATTTGTTGAAAATATTGTCTTTTTTCCACTGGAGACTTTTGGCTTCTTTGTCAAAGATCAAGTGACCATTGGTGTGTGGGTTCATTTCTGGGTCTTCAATTCTATTCTATTGAGTTACCTGCCCGTCTCTGTACCAATGCCATGCAGTTGTTATCACCATTGCTCTGTGATACAGCTTAAGGTAAGGGATGGGGATTTCCCCAGAAGTTCTTTAACTGTTGAGAATGTTTTTCACTATCCTGTTTTTTGTTTTTTTGCTTTATTTTAATCACAAATGAATTTGCAAATTACTCTTTCTATCTCTATGAAGAATTGATTTGGAATTTTGATGGGGATTGCATTGAATGTGTAGATTGCTTTCAGCAAGATAGCCAAACTATTTTTTTCTTAAAGATATAAAATGATTTCTATTTTTCTTCTGAATTTGTATATTCTTGAAACTTTTATTTATTTATATTTTTAGATCAAATTGTAATTTTTACTTATTCACACAGGGGTTATAAACACAGAAAGGCAGGACGTGGGGAAGGGGATGACACTGCACCATGGGTGTTCAGGGGGAGTACAGGTATCTTTCAGAACAGGGTATCTGCTGGGTGAAGGCTCAGGGGACAGGTTACTATGACTCTGTCTTTGATTCACTTGTTCTTATCTAAGTTGGTATTATCCGCCAAGGCTACCTATTTACAAGGTCTATGACTACTCAGGCTGGTAAATTTCCACAAAAGCTGCCTGTTTACAATAGCTTATAGCCATCTGTTTTAAAGTTTTTCCACAGAGTCCCAAGACTTAGTGTTAGTATACATGTATGACATGGCTGTTGTGATTTTAGGTCCATGACTGCTTTTAGGCCTTCAGTGTATAAGCAGGGCTGTCCCTGACATCTCCTCCCTTCTCTAAGTATAGAAGGGTTCAACTTAAAGCTATCAAAAAGGATAAGGAAGGACATTTCATACTTGTCAAAGGAAAAGTCAACCAACATGAACTCTCAATTCTGAATATCTATGCACCAAATACAAGAGCACCCACTTTCATAAAAGAAACCTTACTAAAGCTCAGCACACATTTTACCTCACATAATAAGAGTGAGAGACTTCAACTGCCCACTCTCAGCAATGGACAGGTCATGGAACCAGAAACTAAACAGATATACAGTGAAACTAACAGAAGTTATGAACCAAATGGACTTAACAGTTATCTACAGGACATTTCACCCTAAAGCAAAAGAATATACCTTTTTTTCAGCACCTCAGCACCTCATGGTACATTCTCCAAAATAGACATATAATTGGTCACAAAACAGGCCTCAACAGATACAAACAAATTGAATTAATCCCATGCATCCTATCAGATCACCATGGTCTTCAATAATGACAAAGACAATGGAAATCCTACATTCACATGGAAACTGAATAACACCCTACTCATTGCCAGTCTGGTCAGGGAAGAAATAAAGAAAGAAATTAAAGACTTTGTAGAATTTAATGAAAATGATGACACATCATACCAAAACCTATGGGATACAATGAAAGCAGTGCTAAGAGGAAAACTCATAGCTCTAATTGCATACAAAAATAAACTAGAGAGAGCATACACTAGCAGCTTGACAACTCACCCGAAAGCCCTAGAACAAAAAGAAGCTAATACACCCAAAAGGAGTAGATGGCAGGAAATAACCAAACTCAGGGCTGAAATCAATCAATTAGAAACAAAAAGAACTATCCAAAGAATCAATAAAACCAGGAGCTGGTTATTTGAGAAAATTCACAAGATAGATAAACCCTTAGCCAGACTAATCAGAGGGCAGAGAGACAGTATCAAAATTAATAAAATCAGAACTGAAAAGGGTGACATAATAATAGAAACTGAGGAAATTCAAAAAATCATCAGATTCTACTACAAAAGCCTATACTCAACAAAATTGGAAAATCTGGATGAAATGGACAATTTTCTAGACAAATATCAGCAACCAATATTAAATCAGGATCAGTTAAACCATCTAAACAGTCCTATAACTCCAAAAGAAATAAACGGAAACATTAAAAGTCTCCCCACAAAGAAAAGTCCGGGACTAGACAGTTTTAGTGCAGAATTCTATCAGACCTTCAAGGAAGACCTAATACCAATTCTCTTCAAACTATTCCACAAAATAGAAATAGAAGGAACACTACTCAATTCATTCTATGAAGCCACAATTACGCTCATACCTAAACCACACAAAGACCCAACAAAGAAAGAGAAGTTCAGACCCTTTATGAACATAGAAACTTTTAATTTTGATAAAAATTAACATAGCTTATGTTGCCTGATGGACCATAGTTTGAGTTGCTGAAGAATATCAAACCTGAAAAAAAAAGTCACATGCACTCATACCTGTTACACCTGGATCCTTTCAATGTCTGTACCTTGGAGTCTCTTGCTCAGACACATTCTATCCAGACGGCAGAGAAATACAGTTTTTTTTTTTTCTAACATCTAAGGGTAAGTTATGTATAACCTTTCATCCTAAAGGCACCAAATACTACAGTTTTATTATTTCTATACTTATGTATGTGTGTGCGTATGTGTATGGGTGTCCCTGCCCTTGTGTTTGTGGAGGCTAAAAGCTGGCATTAGTTGTGTTGTCCTTGCCTTCCATCTTTTTTTTTTCTCTTCACCAACCCAAAAATTACTGTTTCAGCTAATCCTAGTTGCCTCTTGCTGGCCATACCTATCTCTAGCTGAGCCATCACTGGGTACCAAACTCTTAATACATCAGCATTTTAAAGAAACACTAAACAGTAAAATCTCTACCTATTAATTTTTCCAAGAAGACTTTGAATTCATGTTTTTATTTTACTTTTTTTATTTTACTTTTTAAATTTTTATTATTTGATTCCTTTACCATCCAGCTGTCCCCCCCACACACACCTTGATTCTCACACATCTTCATCCCATTCTTCCTTCCCTTTGTTTTCAAGAGGGTGCTCCTCACCCTCATCAGGCATTACCCTTCCTTCGGCCTCAAGTCTCTAGGATTAAATACATCTTCTCCTACTGAGGCCAGACCAGGATGTCCTCTTTTTCTCTGTGTGGTGGGGGCATTTGAGCAGCCTATGTATGCTGCCTAGTTGGTGCGTCAGTTTCTGGGACCTTCCAGGTATCCTGGTTAGTTGAGAATGCAGGTCTTTCTATGGGGAGGCCCTACCCTACAGCTTCCTCAGTCCTTCCCCTGATTCAACCATACCATTCACCAACTTCAGTCCAAAGGTTGGGTGTAAGTATCTGCATCTGTCACAGTCACCTTCTGGTAGGACCTCTCACAGGACCATCACACTAGGCTCTTGTCTGTAAGAGCATCATAGTATCAGTAATAGGGTCATGCCTTGTTCCCCCAACCCATCCCACCCCATGAGATGGATTCCAAGTTGGGCTGATCATTGGACTTCCTTTCCCTCAGTCTCCTCCTCCACATTTTTGTACCTACAGTTCTTTTAGACTAGAAAAATTCTCTGTCAGAAATTTTGCCTGTAGGTTGGTAATCCCATCCCTTTAATTGAGGCCCTGTCTATGTACTCGAGTTGGACTCTTCTAATTCTGTCTCCCAATGATGGAATATTTGGCTAAGGTAACCCCCATTAAGTCCTTAGAATCTCTTACCTTCAGGGTCTCTGGTATTTTCTATAGGGTTCCTCACCTCTCACCCCGAGGCTTCATATTTTCATTCATTCTGGTGCCCTTCTGAGCTTTTCTTTTTTTTTCCCCCTTCAAATAATCAATCCTGTTCCTCTTTCCTCTCTTCTGACCCAAGTCTCTCCTACCCTCTGCCTCCCAAAATTATTTATTTCAACCTTATAAGTGGGACTGAAGCATCTTCATTTGGGCCTTTCTGCTTGTTACACTTCTTATGGTCTGTAGGATGTATCTTAAGAATTCTGTACTTTTTGGCTAATATCCACATATCAATGAGTTCATACCATGCATGACTTTTTAGGTCTGGGTTGCCTCACTCAGGATGTTATTTTCTAGTTCCATCCATTTACTTACAATATTCAGGATGTCTTTATTCTTAATAGCTGAATAGTATTTCACTGTGTAAATGAACCCCATTTTCTCTATCCATTCTTCTACTGGGGAACATTTGGGTTGTTTCTAGCTTCTGGATATCACAAATAAGGCTGCTATGAACATAGTAGAGCACATGTCTATGTGGTATGATGGAACAACATTTTAGTATATATCCAAGAGTGGTATAGCTGGTTTTCAGGTAGAACTGTTTCCAGTTTTCCAAGGAACAGACAGGTTGATTTCCAGAGTGGTTGTATAAGTTTGCAATACCATCAGAAGTTTTCCTTTCTCCACATCCTTGCCAGCATGTGCTGTCACTTAAGTTTAGATCTTAGCCATTCGCATTAGTATAAGGTAGAAACTCAGTGTCATTTTGATTTGCATTTCCCTGATAACTAAAGACTTTGAACATTTCTTTAATTGATTCTTGGACATTCGAGATTCTTCTGTTATGAATGCTATGATTAGCTCTGTATCCCATTTTTAATTGGGTTATTTGGATTTCTGGACGAGGTCAACTTTTTGTTTTCTTTATGCATTTTGGATATTAGCCTTCTATAGGATATGGGTTAGTGAAGATTTTTTCCCAATCTGTAGATTTCTGATTTAACCTACTGAATGTGTCTTTTGCTTTATAGAAGCTTTTCAGTTTCATGAGGTCTTATTTATCAGTTGTTGATGTTATTGACTGAGACATTGGAGTTCTGTTCAGGAAATTTCCCATGTCAATGAATTTGAGGCTCTTTCCAAATTTCTCTTCTGTTTGTTTTTGTTTACCTGGTTTTATGTTGAGGAAGTTTATCCACTTGTACTTGAGCATTTTGTCAGATAATAAATATGGATCTACTTTTTATTTTTTTATATAAGGAATGCCAGTTAAACTAGCACCAGTTATTGAAGATGTTTTCTTTTTGATACTGTATGGTTTTGGCTTCTTTGTCAAAGATCAAGTGTCCATGGTGTGTGGGTTTATTTCTGGCTCTTAAATTATTTTCTATTGATTGATCTGTCAATCTCTGTGCCAATACCATTCCATATTTATGATTATTAGTTTGTAGTTCAGCTTAATATCAGGAATGATGATTGCCCAAGAAGTTCTTTGATAAGAATTATTTTGGTTATCCTGTTTTGTTTGTTTGTTTGTTTTTCCAAATGAAGTTGAGAATTATTCTTTCCATATCTGTGAAGAATTGTGTTGGAATTCTGATGGGAATTGCATTGAATCTGTAGATTGCTTTTGAAAGTATGACCATTTTTACTATTCCAGTAATCCATGAGCATGAAAGAAATTTCCACCTTCTGAGGTCTTCTTTGATTTTTTTCTTGAGAGACTTGAAGTTCTTGTAATTCAGATCTTTCACTTTTTTGGTTAGAGTTATACTAAGACATTTTATATTATTTGTGGTTATTGTGAAGGTTGTTGTTTCCCTAATTTTTTTCTCAGCCTGTTTATCATTTGTATTAAGGAAGACTATGGATTTGTTTGAGCTAATTTTATATCCAGGCACTTTGTTTACATTTTTCATCGGTTGTAGAAGTTCTCTGGTAGAATTTTTAGAGTTGTTTATATATACTATCATATCTGCAAATAGTCATACTTTGAATTCATTTTCAATGTGTATCCACTTGATCTCTTTTTGTTGCCTTATTGGTCTATCTTGAATTTCAAGTACTATATTTAATAGATAGATAGAGAGTGGGCAGCCTTGTCTTGTCCCTGATTGTAGTGGTATTGTTTCAAGTTTCTCTTCATTTAATTTGATATTGGTTCTTAGTTTGCAGTATATTTTTTTTATTATGATTTGGTATAGGCCCTAAATTCCTTATCTCTCTCCAATACTTTTAATATGAAGGGAAGTTATATTTTGTCAAAGGTTATTTTCAGCATCAAATGAGATGTGTATGTGATTTTTTCTTTGAGTTTGTTTATATAATGGATTACATTAATGGATTTTTGTGTATTGAACTACGGATTTCTGGGATGAGCCTACTTGATCATGGAGAATGAAATGTTCTTGGATTGGGATTCCAAGAATTTCACTGAGTATTTTTGCATCAATATTCATAGGTGAAATTGGTCAGTAGTTCTCTTTTTTTGTTGGGTCTTTGTATGGTTTGGTTATCAGAGTAATTGTGGGTTCATAAAATAAATTAGATAGTGTTCCTTCTGTCTTTTATTTTTATGGAACTGTTTGAGAAGTAATGGTATTAGGTCTTCTTTGAAGGTCTGGTAGCATTCTGCACTAAAACCCAGGCTTTTTTTTTTTTTTTTTTTGCTTGTAAGGTTGTTAATGACTTCTGTGTATGTAATGGATATGAGTCTATTTCAATAGTTCACATGCTCTTGACTTAACTTTGAAATGTGATATCTGTCTACAAAATCATCCATTTTACCTAGTTTTTCCAGTTGTGTTGAGTATAGGCTGTTTGTAGTAAGATCTAATGATTTTTTGACTTTCCTCAATTTGTGTTGTTATTTCTCCCTTTCCAATTCTGATTTTGTTAATTTGGATACTGTCTCTGTTAGTTAATTTGCCTAAATTTGTACCTATCTTGTTGAATTTCTTAAAGAACAAGGCTTTAATTTTGTTGATTTTTTGTATAGTACTCTTTGTTTCTAATGGGCTAATCTCAGCCTTAGTTTGATTATTTTCTGCCTTCTAACCCTCTTGGGTGTGTTTACTTCTTTTTTTTTTTTCCTAGAGCTTTCAGATATGCTGTTAAGTTGCTAGTGTAGGATCTCCGCAATTTCTTTACAAGGGCACTTAGTGCTATGATTTTTTTCTCTCAGCACTGTTTTGTGTCCCAGAAATTTGGGTATGCTATATTTTCACTTATCTTAAATTCCAGAATGTCTTTACTTTCTTCCCTGTCCAAGTTATCATTGAGTAGAGCATCATTCAGTTTTCACAGGAATGTTGGCTTTCTGTTGTTTTTGTTGTTATCAAAGTGTATGCTTAGTGGTGATCTGATGAGATGCATGAGATCATTTCAATAATCTTGTATATGTTGAGGCTTGTTTTGTGACAATATGGTCAATTTTGGAGCAGGTACCATGAAATGCTGAGTAGAAGGTATATTCTTTTTTTTTTAGGATGAAATGCTCTACAGATATCAGTTAACTCTACTTGGTTCATAATTTCTCTTAGTTTCACTGCTCCTCAGTTTACTTTCTGTTTCAGTGACCTGTCCTTTGGTGAGAGTGGGGTGTTGAAGTCTTCCATTATTATTGTGTGAGATTCAATATACATTTTGAGATTTAGTAAAGTTGTATTTTTTTTTAATGAATGTAGTGCACTTTCATCTGGAATATAGATGTTCCAAATTGAGACTTCATCTTGTTAGGCTTTTAATCTGAGAAGTATGAAATGTCCTTCTCCATATCTTTTTTTAAAATTTTTTATTGGATATTTTATTTACATTTCAGCTGTAATTCCCTTTCCCCCCCACACACACACCCAACAACCTCTATCCCATCTCCCCTCCTTCTGCTTCTATGAGGATATAATCCCACCCACCCTCCTACTCCCATCTCCCTACCCATGACTTCCCTCACACTGGGGTGTCCAGAGTTCACTGGACCAAGGACTTCCTCACCCACCTATGCTGTACACTGTCATCCTCACCTTCATATAGAGCTGGAGCCATGGGTGCTCCCAGGCTGGTGGTTTAGACCCTGGGAGCTCTGGTTGGTTGGTATTGTTGCACTCCTCATGGGGCTGCAAACCCTTTCAGCTCCTTCAGTCTTCTCTTTCACTCCTCCATTGGGAACCCCATAATCAGTCAAATGGTTAGCTGTGAGCATCTGCCTCTGTATATTTCAGAATCTGGTAGACATCTAAGGAGATAGCCATATCAGGATCCTTTCAGCATATACTTCTTGGCATCCACATCAGTGTCCTCCAATGGTGATTGCACAAGGGATGGATATCCAGGTGGAGCATTCCCTAGAAGGTTCCTCCTTCAGTTTCTGTCCCATACTTTGTCTCCATATTTGCTCCCATGAGTATTTTGTTACCCCTTAGAGGAGGGCCAAACCACCCATACTTTGTTCTTTCTGGTTCAGAAGCTTTATGTGTTCTGTGAGTTGTATCTTGAGTATTGCCAGTTTTGGGGCTACTATCAAATTATCAGTGAGTGCATACCATGTGTGATCTTTTGTGATTGGGTTACATCACTCAGGATGATATTGTCTAGTTCCATTTATTTATCTAAGAATTTGTCATATTCATTGTTTTTAATAACTGAGTAATACTCCATTGTGTAAATGTACCACATTCTTTTATCCATTCTTCTGTTGAAGGACATCTGGGTTCTTTCCAGCTTCTAGCTATTATAAATAAGGCTGCTATGAACATAGTGGAGAATGTGTCCTTGTTATATGTTGGAACATCTTCTGGGTATATACCGAGGAGAGGTAGAGCTGGATCCTCAGGTAGTGCTGTGTCTGATTTTCTGAGGAATTGCAAGACTGATTTCCAGAGTGGTTGTACCAGCTTGTAATCCCACCAACAATGGAGGAGTGTTCATCTTCTCCACATCTTTGTCAGCATCTGCTATCACCTGAATTTTTGATCTTGGCCATTCTGACTGGTGTGAGGTGTAATCTCAGGGTTGTTTTGATTTGCCTTTCCCTGATGACTAAGGATCATTGAACATTTATTTAGGTACTTTTTGGCCATTAGAATTTCCTCAGTTGAGAATCATATTTTTAGCTCTGTACCCTCTTTTTAAATTGGGTTATTTGGTTGTCTGGAGTCTAATTTCTTAAGTTATTTGCATATATTGGATATTAGCCCTCAAGAGTGGGCAGCCTTGTCTAGTATCTAATTTCAGTGGGAATCCTTCAAGTTTCTCTCCTTTTAAGTGATGTTGACTACTGGCTTGCTGTATATTCCTTTTACTATGTTTAGTTATGGACCTTCAATTCCTTTCTTTCCAAGACTTTTACTGTGAAGGGATGTTGTATTTTGTCAAATGCTTTCTCAGTATCTAGTGAGATGATCATGGGTGTTTTTCTTTGAGTTTCTTTATAGTGATTTACACTGATGGATTTCCAAATATTGAACTATTCCTGCATTCTTAGGAAAAAGCCTACTTGATCATGAGGGATGATTGTTTTGATGTGTTCTTAGATTCGGTTGCCAGAATTTAATTGAGTATTTTTGGATTGATATTCATAAGGGAGATTGGTCTGAAGTTCTCTTTCCTTGTTGGGTCTTTGTGACTTTTAGGTATGAGCGTTATTGTGACTTCATAGAACAAATTGGATAGTGTTCCTTCTGTTTCATTTTTGTGGAATAGTGTGAAGAGAATTGGTATTAGGTATTCCTTGGAGGTCTGATTGAATTTTGCACTAAAACCATCTGGTCTTGTGTTTTTATTGATGGGGAGACTTTTAACGACTGCTGCTATTTCTTTTAGGGTTATGGGACTGTTTAGATGGTTTATCTGCTCCTGATTTAACTTTGGTACCTGGTATCTTTCTAGAGAGTTGTCAATTTCATTCAGATATTCCAGTTTTGTTTAGTATATGCTTTTGTAGTAGGATCTGATGATATTTTGAATTTCCTCAGTTTCTCTTGGTTTGTCTCCCTTTTGAGTTCTGATTTTATTAATTTGGATACTGTCTCTCTGCCCTCTGGTTAGTCTGGCTAAGGGTTTATCCACCATGTTGATTTTCTCAAAGAACCAGCTCCTGGTTTTATTGATTCAGTTTCCATGTGTATGTGGGCTCTCCATTGTTTTTGTCATTATTGAAGACCAGCGTTAGTCTGTTTTGATCTGATAGGACACAAGGGATTATTTCAATCTTTTTGTTTCTGTAGAGGCCTCTTTTGTGACCAATTATATGGTCTATTTTGGAGAAGGTACAATGTGGTGCTGAGAAAAAAATATATTACTATGTTTTAGGATAAAATGTTCTATAGGTATCTGTTAAATCCATTTGGTTCATATCTTCTGTTAGTTTCAAAGTGTCATGGTTTAGTTTTTGTTTCCATGATCTGTCCATTGCTGAGAGGAGGGTGTTGAAATCCTCCACTATTGTTGTGTGAGGTGTAATGTGTGTTTTGAGCTTCAGTAAATTTTCTTTTATGTATGTAGGTGCCCTTGAATTTGGAGCATAGATGTTCAGAATTAAGAGTTCACCTTGGTAGATTTTTCATTTTATGAGTGTGAAGTGTCTTTCCTTATCTTTTTTGATTACTGTTGGTTCAAAGTCGATTTTATTTGATATTAGAATGGCTACTCCAGTTTGTTTCTTGGGACCATTTGCTTGGAAAATTTTATTCCATCCTTTTACTCTGATGCAGTGTCTGTCTTTGTCACTGAGGTGCATTTCCTGTATGCAGCAAAATTCTGGGTCCTGTTTGTGTATCCAGTCTGATAGTCTGAGTGTTTTTATTGGAGAATTGAGTCCATTGATGTTAAGAATTATTAAGGAAAAATGATTGTGGCTTCCAGTTATTTTTGTTATTAGAGGTAGAATTATGTTTGTATAGCTATCTTCTTTTGGGGTTGTTGGAAGACTACTTCCTTGCTTTTTCTAGGTTGTAGTTTCCCTCCTTGTGTTGGTGTTTTCCATCAATTATCCTTTGAAGTGCTGTGTTTGTGGGAAGACATTGTATAAATTTGGTTTTGTCATGGAATATCTTGGTTTCACCATCTATAGTGATTGAGAGTTTTGCTGGCTATAGTAGTCAGGGCTGGCATTTTTGTTCTCTTAGGGTCTGTATGATGTCAGTCCAGGCTCTTCTGGCTTTTATAATCTCTGGTAAGAAGTCTGGTGTAATACTTATAGGCCTGCCTTTATATTTTACTTTACCTTTTCCCCTTAATGTTTTTAGTAATTTTCTTTGTTTTGTGTATTTGATGTTTTGATTACTATGTGACAGGAGGAATTTCTTTTCTAGACTAGTCTATTTGAGGTTCTGTAGGCTTCTTGTATGTTAATGGACATCTCTTTCTTTAGTTTAGGGAAGTTTTCCTCTTTTATTTTGTTGAAGATATTTACTGGCCTTTTAATTTGGGAATCTTCTCTCTTATCTGTACATATCATCCTTAGGATTGGTCTTCTCATTGTGTCCTGGATTTCCTGGATGTTTTGGGTTAGGAGCTTTTTGCATTTTGCATTTTCTTTGACAATGTTTTCCACAGTATCTTCTGCACATGAGATTCTCTCTTTTACCTCTTGTATTCTGTTGGTGATGCTTGCATCTATGACTTCTGATTTCTTTTCTAGGTGTCCTATCTCCAGGGCAGTCTCCCTTTGAGATTTCTTTATTGTTTCTATTTCCAGTTTTATGTCCTGGATGGTTTTGTTTAATTTCTTCACCTGTTTGGTTTTCTTTTCTTGCAATCCTTTACTGGATTTTTGTGTTTCTTCTTTAAGGGCTTCTACCTGTTTACCTGTGTGCTCCTGTGGTTCTTTAAGGGAGTTATTTTTTCCCTCTTAAAGTCCTCTATCATCATCATGAGAAGTGATTTTAAATCTGAATCCTGCTTTTCTGGTGTGATGGGGTGTCCAGGGCTTGCTATGGTGGGACAACTGGGTTCTGACAATGCCAAGTAACATGGGTTCTGCTGCTTTTCTTCTTGTGCTTGCCTTTCTCCATCTGGCTAACTCTAGTGCTATCTACACTCACTGTTCTGACTGGAGCTTGTCTTTCCATTTTTCTTGCTTTGTGTCTGAACTCCTCAGATTCCAGATGTCTCTGTGATCCTGAGCTCTTGGGTGGAAGAACTTCTGGGACTCAGGCCACCTCTGGGATCTGAAAATCCTGCTGCTCTGAGTGCAGTGGTTCTTCCAGGATGGCTCAGGATTCAGTATCTCCACAGGAGCAGACCAGCTATGTGTCCACTGCTCTGAGTGCAGTGGCTCCTCTAGGATGGCTCAGTACTCAGTATCTCCACAGGAGTAGACCAGCTATGTGTCTGCCCCAGCTAAAAGGACCAGGAAGTGGCAGAAGTGAAGTGGAATTCTGCTGCTCTTAGTACAGTGGCTCCTCTAGGATAGCTCAGGATTCAGAATATCCACAGGAGCAGACCAGGTGTCTGCCCCAGCCAAAAGGACTAAGGGAGGGGCGGTAGGGGAATGATATTTCAGAGGGGCGGGGTTTTGGTGGCTGATGGGTCCTGAGCACCCCAGGCTTCCAGTTGTATCTCTGGGGCTTAGAGTAGTGGGAGAGGGTTCTTACCCACTGCTCTGAGTGCAGTGGTTCCTCTATAATGGCTCAATATATGTTGTCTTCACAGGAGCAGACCAGCTAGATGTCTGCCCCAGCCAAAAGGACCAAGAGAGGGGCCATTCCCCATATCTTTTGTTAACTTGTGGTTGAAAGTCTATTTTATTAGATATTAGAATGGCCACTCCGGCTCATTTGTTGGTATCATTTGCTTGGAAAACGTTTTCTAGCCTTTTACTCTGATGTACATTTTGCCTTTGTCACAGAGGTGTGTTTCTTGTATGCAGCAAAATGTTGAATCTTGGTTGAATATTCACTCTGTTAACCTACGACTCCATATTAGGGAATTGAGTTCATTGATATTGAGAGATAGTAAAGACCAGTGAGTGTTGGTTCCTGTTACTTTTGTTGTTGGAGGTGGTATTATGTGTGTGTGTATTCTGTTCTTTTTAGTTTGTTGTGAGATGATTAATTTCTTGTGTGTGTGTTTGTTTGTTTGTTTATTTGTTTGTTTTTGTTTAGATAACCTCCTTGTGTTGGAGTTTTTCTTTTAGAATTCTCTGGAGGGGTGGATTTGTAGATAAATAGTGTTTAAATGTGATTTTGTCATAGAATATCTTGGTTTCTTCATCTATGATGACTGAGAGTTTTGCTGGGTATAGTAGCCTGGGCTTGCATTTGTGTTCTCGTAGGGTCTGCATGACATCTCTCTAAGATCTTCTGACATTTATAGGCTCTGTTAAGAAGTCTGGTGTAATTCTCATAAGTCTGCCTTTATATGTTATTTGGTCTTTTCCTCTTACTGCTCTTAAAATTCTTTGTTCTGTTCGTTTAGTGGTTTGATTGTTATATGATGTGAAGGTTTTCTTTTATGTCCTAATCTATTTGATGTTCTTTTTTCTCTTGCAAGTTTATTTCCACCTCTCTCTTTAGATTGGGAAGATTTTTTTTTTTTATGATTTTGTTGAAGATGTTTTCTGTCCTTTTGAGCTGGGAGTCTTTGCTCTCTTCTATTCCCATTATTCTTAGGTTTTGACTTTTCACTGTGTCCTGGATTTCCTGGATGTTTCGCGTAAGGTGCTTTTGATACTTTTTGTTTCCTTCGTCCAATGTGACAATATTTTTTATGTTAATCTAAGACTGAGCTTCTCACTTTTTTTTTTTTTTTTTTGGTTTTTCAAGACAGGGTTTCTCTGTGTAGTCCTGGCTGTCCTGGAACTCACTCTGTAGTCCAGGCTGGCCTCAAACTCAGAAATCTGCCTGCCTCTGCCTCCCAAGTGCTGGGATTAAAGGTGTGCCTCACCACTGCCCGGCGAGCTTCTCACTTCTAAGCCTTGCATTCTGTTGGTAATGCTTGCATTTGTAACTCCTGGTTTCTTTCCTAGGTTTTCCATTTCCAGGTTTGCCTCTTTTTGTGATTTATTTAATGTTTCTACCTCTATTTTTTTTTTTTTTGGTCTTGGACTACTTTGATCAATTTCTTTACCTGCTTGATTGTGTTTTCCTGTAATTTGTTAAGGGATTCATTTGTTTCCTCTTTAAGGGCTTCAACCTGTTTCCTGTGTTTCTTTAAATGGGTTGCTTATATCCTCCTTAAAGGTCTCTATTATCTTTATGAGATATTATTTTATGTCAGCATCACGTTTGTCAGGTGTGCTAGGCTATCCAGGGCTTGCTGTGGTTGGAGAGCTGCATTCTGACAATGCCAAAATACAATGGTTTCTGTTGATCATGTTTTTGTGCTTGCCTCTCTCCATTTGGTTAACTGACCTGGGTTTCTTTCTGGAGCCTGCCTCCTGTGTACCTGGTTGGAGGAGATCTCTTGAGAGCCCTACAGATTGTGTCCCTTACTGCAGCAGATCTCCTGCAGCACCTGCAGATTGCAGAGTAGCAAGGGAAGCAGACACGCTGATTTGCACCGTCAGAGGTGCACAGAGGAAGGGAGATACAGTTTACACAGTGGAGTAGCAGGACCTTGTCTGCTGGGCTCTCTGGAGATCCCAGGTGCTGTAGATATTTGGTAGGCAGTTTCATCTGTGTCCCTTGCTGCAGCAGATCCCTTGCTGGGAGACCTGCAAACTGTGAGGTGATGAATGGAGCAGATACACTGATCTGCCTGACTTCATATTTTTAAAACAATATATTACTCTACAAATTATGGATGAAAAATAAAAACCCATATGAGCAAAATGACTTAAATGTAGAAAACTAGATGAACAAGTATTTTATTATTCATGATGGGTGTATGATTCAAGTGAGATTCAAGTGAGAACTATAAAAGGGATTATGTGAGTAGATACAAAGTATCTCTACTCCCTGCTAATTCCTTTTCTTCTACAAGGAAGTACTATGTTGTATTAAGCTTACAAATTTTTCAGCAGCTTCAGTATGTGATCTTGTTCTTTTTTCTATGAGAAATGATTATACTGACTATCTAAAAGCAAAATGTTTAGTTTAAAATTAGTATGCATAATGTTAAAATATATAATATAGAAAATGTTCAAAATAGTACAATAGAGAGGTAGAGAGGTAGTTTAGGGATTAAAATCACTTTCCATTCTTGCAGAGCACTGGCATCTATTTGCATTTCCAATGTAGTGGACTCACAGCCATCTGTAACTTCATTTTCAGGGCTTCTAATGTCCCTTTTTTGGCCTTTAGAGGCTCTGCACACATGCACACTTTCAGCCAAAACACAGAATAGAAAATAAATATAAGTATAAACACCACAACATAGAGCTGAATGAGAAAAAAAAATATTGGAAAGGAACTAATAGAGACTAGGTAAGGTTAGTAAGGTTAGACAGGACAGAGGACATCCAGGTGGAAAGAATTACATCTTACATTGTTCTTTTTGTTTTTGTTTTTTTAACATTTGTTTGAAACCATCTGTAGAAAAATCTGATATGATATTCAAACTTTAAAAATTTGTTACTTCAATGAATAAATATCTCAGGCTAGATTGAGCTTACTAATAGTAATTTGTTGATAACTATAGTTATATCAGAAAATAATCATGAAAAGATTATTTTAAGTACTAAGATTGCAATGTTCCTATTATATGTCTATTGAAGGAGTTTCTTCTCAAATATGGCAGATTAAGCCTTGCACTGACCTTTAAAACATTGCTAATAGAAGCAGTTTTTATAATATGTGTTAATAAATTTTAATATATTTACAAATTATATTCTTTAACATATTTTATTTTTAATTTATTGTTCTAGTTTAGTTTATGTTTCTTTGGTTAACAATATTGATCTAGAAACCAGTAAGGGAAGGAAATGGCTTAGAGGGCTCATTTGATTTGTATTCTGTAGTATGTTATCAAGGAAAGACAAAGGAATAAATGAAGGCAGGAACATGATTCAGAAATAAATGATAGGGGTGGAGAGATGGGTCAGTGGTTGAGAGCGCTGACTCCTCTTCCAGAGGTCCTGAGTTCAATTCCCACCAACCACATGGTAGGTCACAACCATCTGTAATGTCATCTGATGCCTACTCTTGGTGTGTCTGAAGACAACTACAGTGTACTCATATAAATGAAATAATTAAATCTTTAAAAAAAATGAAAGAAATGATAAAATACTGTTTACTAGTTTGCTTATACTTCAGATATTCATCCACATTTCTCATACAATAAAAAACAAAAACAAACAAACAAACAAACAAAACAAAACAAAAAATATAGGTGCCCTTAAGGATAATACTGCCCACAGTTGGCTGATTCCCTCCAAGACAATCAAGACAATGCCTGACCCACAAACATACTCAAAACAGTATGATAAAATTTATCCCTCAGCTGAAGTTCACCCAGCTAGCTTCATCAAGTTAGTCAAAGATATTAGCCATCACGAGTCTGTTCTTGCTAATTTGACACAAGAACTCATCACTCTTAAGTCAAAACCTTTTTTAGTCAAAACCTTAGACATCTCAATACAGGTCCATCAACAAGTGGAACATGGATGGTCACTAAAGCTGTAGCTGCCTGTAATCCCTTCTACAACAGGGCTGCCTTATCTGGCTTCAGGGGGAGTATGCATCTAGTCCAGCAGAGACTTGATGTACCCGTGTGGGAAAATACCCAGGGGATCCCAACTCCCTCAGAGGAGAAGGGGGGGTAGGATGGGTGGGCATACTCTTTGATGGGGTACCTGGAGGGGGATAGAGTTTTGGATGTTAATTAATTAATTAACAATATAAATAAAACAAAGTACAACCCTGAAATCCTTACAGTCTTCTCATATTTTCAAAACCTTTAAAAACCAAGGACATTTTAAAAAAATCAAAAGTATAAACTGTGGTATCCTGTAAAGTAAAAATCAAGGTAAATATTTTGATATTTCCAGATATAATACCCAAGCAGATTAATGATCGGATTAAAGTGAAACTCAGAAGTCAAACCCAAATCTGCTTCTCAGTGGCTAGCATCCAGCCAAAGCAGGAACTCCAGGTAGGAACATGAAGCAGAAACCAAGGAAGGAACATCCTTTACTGAGGCTTTCCCTGCACACACTCAGCCAGAGGGTTTATACAAACCAGTACTGCATGTCCAGTAATGGCACCATCTACAGTAGACTGAGCACTTCCATATCAACAGATCAAACAACCATCCTACAGACACGCCTGCAGATTAAAGTATAAAAGAAAGCTTTAATAATATTTGAAGAAAAATGCTTCACTCAGTCAGTTCTTCAAAATGTGACAAGAAATGAAAGATGGGGATCAACAATGAAGGCTGTTCTTCAACCTCTACATGTGCAGAGGTCTCACATGTACACACACATGCCCACATGTACATATTCCCTGAACTCACATATATACTACACACACATGCATGCACACACACACACACACAAACATCACATATGCACATCTGCACACACACAAGCACATCACAAAATTAGACATTTATCACTTGATTATTCACATTAGAGTCTATGACATCCATGTCTAAATTTCATCATCATGAAATAGTAGGGCAAAACTCCTCATTTCAGACAAAGTGATTTTAGTCTTTGCAACAAAATGACAACAGTACTGCAGTTTCTAAACAGCATAATTGTGTGCACATACATATACATATACATACATATACATATATATTCACAAAACTACAAATCTTCATTGAAGAATAAAACACACATCCTGCTGATAACTTAATGCACTTGTGGAGCTTTGTAGCAGGTGAGTAATCACTTACATAAACTGACCTTAGTGCCTACCATAAAACTGTGTCATTATTGCATTCTTAAAGTGACTGTAATTAATGTGATCTCTATAGTCGTAAGACATTAATATTTCAGGTTACAGATTGTCTGTAACATTTGTTGCACAAGATGGTAGCTTAATGTGCAGTCTGTGCAGTAATTCACTGTTAATTTCACAACTGGACCTTTATAGTGTCAGCTCTTAACATACTGCTGCTGTAGGAGCCCACATTTGATCTCTGGGTGAAAATGAGCCATTCAAAATGCAGATAATCTGAAACATTTTGTAGAAAATACATTACCTTTAAAATACCAGGATGCATCTCTTATATTTACTAAGCATGAATTATGAGTATTAAACATGGCCCCAAGAATTTGATACCCTGGCTTTACTTTTCATTGTCAAAGGTTTTTCATCAAATCAAATAATGTTATGACTTCACAGAAAATTTTCAGGGGAATCAACCAAAGTAACGTATATTATACATTCATTTGCACCTATTTTTACTCACCAGGTACAAGGGTTCCCACTGCCATTATAAACACATACATACACAAAGATGCACACAGATGCACCCAAACATGCACATGCACCTATGCATATATACACATACTTGTGTGTGTTTGTGAATGTGTGTGAGACAGGGAGGGAGAAGTGTGGAGGGAGAAGGGGATGTTTGGCCGTTACACCTTGTGGCAACAGAAAGTCCAGGGTTACAGTGGGTCAATAACTAAATAACAAGCTCTACTGAGTGTTATTTTTATATCAAAAGTTATCTTAGCCATCACTACACCTTGTTCTTGAGTCACTGCTAAGCATGCTTAAAGGATTTGAAGCTTGAAGAACTTTTATTAAACTGTAGGCCACAGTAAATATGTTATTAAAAAGTAAAAACGAGGCTTCTTTCAATAAAACTTCCCATGGCATTGGAATATCCTCTAGAAACTAACCAGATTCCTCAAGAGTCTTTCTTATTATTCTCAGATTGAGGTTTGCTTCCTATGCTTCTTTAAAAATATTATATTCTCAAGCTGTTAATAGCACCAAATACTTTGTTTGTTCTTAAACTTATATAGCATTTAATCAAATGCATACTGTGGTCATTTTGCTGTTTTGTGCAGTTATGTAAGAAATCTATAAAGAATTTGTAAGTTTTTATGTAGGAGATCAGTATTCTGGACAAGTATTGAATACATGGTCTATTTGCCCCAGGCTCTGAATACTGACATTTTAGCTTTACTACCATGCCTCAACCATTAGAATATATATCAACACAATGGCTAATATATGTGTGCTGATTAGATTTAATTGTCACTTTGACACAATATAGAAGAACCTGGGAACATAGTCTTAATTAAGAAATTATGTTACATTGCCTTGTGTGTATATCTATGGTGGATTGACTTGACTCATAATTGTGGAGATAAGAAGCATTCTGAATGTGAATAGCATATTTTCATGGAGGAATATATAAAACTATGTGAAAGAGTAAGAGATGATAGCAAGCATACCAATCTACCAGTGAGCTGACAGCATGGGAATATGTCTTTTCTTTTGGTACCTATGAGATGACCAGCTGCTTGAGTTTCAACTCTAACTTTCCTGAAAGGCTTTGTTCAAACCTGGAAATAAAATCCAGAAAACACTTTCTCTTTTTAGTTACTTCTTGGTCAGAGTATTTTTTATAATAAAATAATGAAAAAAAAGAGTGTATATAAGCCAGTTGTAGAGTAAGCATATAAACTTACATGTATATGTATGTGTATATGTGTGTGTGTGTGTGTGTGTGTGTGTGTGTGTGTGTGGTAAGCATAGTCCTCTGAAAAGAGAATGAAAAGAGATAATTATAAATGCAAGAATGATAAGAGATAATTAGAAACACTAGGTTGCTTGATGGAGATATAGTTCAGCATCTAAGAATAATTTCTGCTAATACAGATCAGTGAACTTATTGTACGCCGGCAACACAGACATTTCTTTCTGCGTATCCTCTGTGTTTTTCAGGTAGGGTTATGTCTCTAACTAGGAAAGATTGTTGGCCACCAATCCTGATACTCTGACTTTGGTTCCCAGGAGCCACAAAGCCGTTCACAATCACCTGTAACACCTACACATATTTTGGGCACATGAACTCAAGCAGGCATAAACAAACACTCATAAATGAATAAATAAATAAATTTGGTTTAAAAGCCAATAAATAACAATTTTGTGAGTATCTCCTTAATTACTACTTAATTAAAACCAAATGTACTCTGGAAGTAGCCATGTACATAAATCCCCATATTGATAACTTGGAGGAATGAAAAGACACCAAAATGATAATCAGAAAACATAGTAGATAGCAGTGCAGTAATCTAGAGAGGAGACACACATGCTATTTATACAGAGAAAAGAACTCTTTACTCCAAATATTCAATTTTATTGTAATTTAAGTGAATTCTGCTTAGGCTGCGAGGCTAAGCACTGCAAGGGAATATAAATAAAAGATAAAAATATTTCTCTGCGTTCCCTGAGGGACAAGCCTGACTGCATAGGGGTTGATGTCAAAGGTATCACCTCTTCAGGAAAAAGACATCGGGGTGGGTATGGCCCTCATGCCTCACTGGAAAGCGACAGGGAGACTGGAGCCATTACAAGGTCCCCTTCAAGTACTGGAGATCAGACCTCTATCCCCGCCTTCAAAAATTTAGAATTGCCACAGCCCTTCTATACTTAGAGAAGGGAGGAGATGTTAGGGGCAGCCCTGCTTACACACTGAAGGCCTAAAATCAGCCATAGGCCTAAAATTAGCAATAGGCCTGTCATACATGTTTACTAACACCAAGTCTTGGGTCTCAGTGGAAAAACATTAAAACAGATGGCTATAAGCTAATATAAACAGGCAGCTTTTGTGGAAATTTACAAGCCTGGGTAGTCATAGACCTTGTAAATAGGTAGCCTTGGCAGACAATACCAACTTAGATAAGGACAAGCGAGTCATGGGCAGAGTCATAGTGACTTGTCCCCTGAACCTTCACCTAGCCGATACCCTGTTCTGAAGATATCTGTATCCCCCCTGAACACCCACACTCCATTGTCATTCCCTTCCCCACATCCTGCCTTTCTGTGTTTATAACCCCTGTGTAAATGAATTACGATTTGAGAAAAAGTAAATTATAAAAAAAAACAATATGAGTAAGATTCGAATAGCAGCACATGGGATTACAAGTCTTGAGGAGAAAAAAATTGTAATAAGGTAGATATTTTCTAAATACAGACTTACTATGCATATAATTTAACCACATCCAGAAATATATATTTTGATGACATGTGACCAATTATGACAGTACCATGTAAGTCCTTACATGTTCCCTATATCATCCTTGTTTACATATTAACTAATGAACTGCTCATAACAACTCATCAATGACTTTATTGTATGCATACAACACACACATTTTTTTATGAATACCCTCTGTGTTTACCTAGGTAGGGATATGTTGCAGAATATGTACAACCCAAATATGATCAGTCAAAGAAAACACAACTCAATAATTATGAATAGATTCTCCAAGCCTAAGATTGGGCAGATTCACCACTTCACTACTCTATTTCCCAGCTATGAGACTCCACCTCCCCTTCTTCTACTCAATCACTGGCTCCAGCCTTTATTTTACAAATTAAGATGGTCAGAAGGTTCACTAGAATTCACCTGTGTAATGATTCACTCATCCTCTGCAGCCCTTCACAGGAAAGGAGAATTAACATAAAAAAATACAAGGCTGATGCTATCCACAACACTTTGCCCTTTCTGTCCAATTAAAAGACTCTTTTCTCCCAGATATAAATTGAACACAATTATATTACCATATTCTAATTGTTAAACTACAAGATAAACCTAACACCCAGTCCATCATTTTTGTTAACTAAATAGAACTTCTGTCATCTCTTCTAGCTAAAAGACTTAGTTCTGAACCTGGCTTTTTTCCTGGCTTTAGAATGAAAGTCAGCTGAAAATCATCCTCTCAAATCTGTTCTCTCAACATCAATAGCCTGGGTTGTCTATGAGACTGTAAGCCTTCAACCCTGTCAGAAATCCAGAATGACTGAATGAGTTGAAATTATGGTAAGCACAAAGAATAGCTTCTAAAACGTAGCCAATATATAGAAACCACTGAACACCTACCTGGACAGATCCTATACTCCAAAACATTGGAGCATCTGATCTTCAGCCTTCTGGCCCTGGATCATCTGAAAGACTTAGAAATGCAGAAATACTAAGGACTGATTACTCTGTCTTGGCAGGTATAATCAGTTGACTATTTTACAAATGTGTCTCTTCTGGACAGTAATTTGTCTGTAGATGAAAAGAAGCAGTTCTTGCCTAGTGGCTGTCTCAGCACAACTGAAGTAACTCCAAAGATGCTCAATTTCTTCTAAGAATCCAAGACAGGGATGCAGTCAGGAGCAGACAGATCTCTAATCAAAATGAACATTTATACAGGAATGTTTGTAACATCAATTCTACGGGCTTCTGATGTTTTTGAAAACCAGCTATCTATGTAAAGTAACCTGGACGGTTGTCCATTAACTCCTCTCAGATATTTCTAATTAACATCTAGAAAACACCGTAACAGTAAACTCAGAGCTATGAATTTGCTATAGACCTTTAATTGACAGGCTAACCATCTCAGATCAGTTAAAAAAAATTAATGAAGGACTGGGTCTAAGCCTTATATTCCTAAATGTGTTACATAGGCACAATGCCTATGAGAGTAACAATATTAATCTCACTTTTATATCAATAAGAAACTCATGCCAATTAAAACCTTAAATTTGAAATCAAAATAAATTTAATACCATTTAAGACATATAATTTTAGCTTAATAACAATTATACAGATTTCTACCAGATAGGTTATGGCTGAGTAATCAATTCTAACTAGTCCTCCCTGTTCTAATAAAACCATTACTTTTCCTTAGAAAGACAGCCTAATATTAACCACCCCAGTCCCCAAGCACAGGGAACTGAGGCACCAACTCTTCATTAATTTCTTCAAGCTGAATACCAGTATTGAGATATTAGAAGAGGGTCAGGGTGTGGGAAGTAAATTGATAAGCCTCTCAAGTCTATGTCTTCACTGCATCCAGCTGAAATTCCAGGACATCAGAGGTTTGAGCAGGTCTGCTCAGCTTGCTTGTTTAGTAGATACACCAAGGCTGTGTATTCTGCAATATACAATTTTCAAAACGAATTTTAGTATCGAGATAATTTTTGTTTGAATTCTGGAATCTAGTCTTCTGGCAGCCTGCCTCTGTCCTGTCTAATCCATACAATTCTGGGAGGTAGAAATACCTTAATTGTCTCTTCTGAAAACACAGAGACAAAACCTTTTTCCCTAAACAGAATATCCTTTTGCCAGTACCAGAAAAAACTTTGTTTGAATTCTGGAATCTAGTCTCTGGTGGCCTGCCTCTGTCATATCTTATCTATATAATTCTAGAAGGTCTTAATGACCTTAATGACCTCTTCTGACAAAACCTTTTCCCCAAATCAGAAATTCCTTGAGCCAATAACCAGAGAAACCTTTATCTTGACCTCTTTCCCATAAGTTAATGGCTATATCAGCCACGTATGGCCTCAGCTTTCCTACCTGACCTTCTGGCCCTATACATTAAGCCACCTGGCACTTTGTTTTATTTGGGATAAAGTCCCAACTCCTGGAAACTGGATATCTACATCTTGAAGTGACCAACTTTCAGGCCAATAATTTTAAGAGATAATCTTGATATCTGCTTCAGTGTAAACCATCCCTTCAATCTCAGCATTATTCACTAGTATTCTTAGTTTTGGTCTTTGATTCTCTATAGAAGTTTGCCAAAATATTCACTTTTGGCTCCCTATGAGGCCTTCTGAATTGTCTATAAAACTTATCTCAGCCTTGTCTGATCTCAGAATATCTGTTTTTGAAGCAGTGAAAATTTAATTGTCCTGAAGAAGAGAACTCTCCCTTCCTGGCATTCGGGCCTGCAAGACGCCACCCTGAGAGGTTTTTTGTTTGTTTGTTTGTTTGTTTGTTTGTTTGTTTTTTTGGCAGGGTATTGCCCCATTTGTCTGTTTTTGCTCTACATTCCCTAGTCAGATGTTGGCCTTTGACACTTTTGTGACATATTCCAGAAGGCATAGGCCCCCTTTTTGTATCACTTTGGTTTTTTCCTGCAGTCATTTCTGAGATGACCCTGTTCACCACAATTAAAACGTTTTAAATCTTGGGTCATCTCTAGGTGTTTAGTGACAGTTTCCCCTATTACTGTCATATCAGCTGAGTAAGATCCAATATCAGCTGTGTATCTAATCCACTCATCTATTGATGCTGACCTTGCCCTTAGTGGTCTGATTATTTCTTTGCATTCAGCATTTGAATATTCAAAGGCTAAAGACTCCTTTATTGCCTTTTTTGATGCTGAATCTGATATACTCATTTCCACAGCTGAGGTTAGCCTTTGTAAAAATTCAGGGAAAGTTTCTTTTGGACCTTGTTTGACTTGAGTAAATGATACAAGTCTTTTCCCTGATTCTGCGACTCTGATTTCCAGGCCTTTAAGGCTGATAATCGACACAATGCCAGAGTTTTTTCATCATCTACAGCCTGCACCTCTACCTCAGCAAAGCAACCTTCACCAAGCAGTTGGTCTATGGAAATCTCTCTTCCCCGGGTTCTATTTTGTTGTGTTATCTCCCTCACTTCATCTCTTCACCATGCAAACCATTGTAAATTTGCAGCAGGTTCTAGTATTGCTCTTGCCATATCTTTCCAGTCTTGGGGAATTATTTTATTTTTAATAGCTCAAGAAGTAAGGATTTGTTTTGCAAATGGTAAATGCATTCCAAATTTAGCGACACTCTCCTTAAATTTTTTCAACTCTAATAAATCCATGGATTGTCATTCAAATTCCTGATAACCCTGTGGATAGTCAATATCTGGAGGTCTTTGTTGTATATTAACCAGATAGACTAAACTTTGTTTTTAAATAACCATTGGTTGACTTTCTCTAGTTTCTTCTGTCTCTACCTGAGAATTTTCCTTAATAAAAAATTTAAATTCCTTCCTTAAGGTCTGTGTCCACGCTTCATATCTCTCCTTTTGTTTCTCTTCCTGTTCCTTAAGTTCCTGTAGTCTTTGTTCAATGTTCTGCCTCCAAATTTTGAATTTTTCCTTATATTGTAAAGTTGATATTTTACTGTCCATTTTTTGATTGATTAATTGTAAAAGGTTATTCTCCAAATCTTGCTTCCATCCCACACTATTTTTTCTCTGCTGCTCAGTCTGATCTGTGAGCTGCTGCATCCTCTGTTCTATCATCTTTTCTAGCTCTTGTCTTTCACCTTCATTCTCCTCTTTCTGTCTCTTATTCTGATCTATATTTTCCTGTGTCTTCAATTCTACTGTTTCCTTTAAGCCCTGTTGCCAAGTCATAAGGTTCTTTTTCTAATGTTTATGTTGTTCTATAATTTCCTATATCCCCTGTTCTAAGCCCTGCTTCTGTAATCTTAGTTTCTCTTTATGCTGTAATTGCAATATTACACCATCTGCCTTATTTTGATTTGCTAGCGTTAGTAAATTATGTTCTAGACTTTGTTGCCAAATCTTAAGCTTATCTCTCTCTTCCTCAGACTCACTCATAAACTTCTGCATCTCTTCCAGCTTCTGACTTCAACCTTCATTCTCCTCTTTCTGAAGCTTATTTTGACTTCTAATCTCTTTTCTAAGGCAAGAAGTTTTTTTATCAAGGGCCCTGTCTTTGAGAAGACATAGTAAATCAAGAGAATAAATATTGCAATATCGATAAATGATAAGGTGTCTATTCTTCTTAAGTCGATTCCCGTCAAACAATTCAAAATATCATCACATAAAGCCCAGAAGATATTTATTGTGTTTTTCATCTATAAGTATCAAAAGGTTATATATCTTCTCTATATCAAAGAATTACCTAGTTCGGGGCTGTCAGTTCACTATTTCTGCCTGAAAACTATCTCACAGGCAGTTGTGTTCTACGATCTGTTCCTCCTTGCACTTTTTAACAGGGAACTGATCAAGCACAGCTGCAGGCTGAGTGCTGCTCCTGACTCTGGTCATAGTTCTTTGATTGAGAGCTGGAGGAGGAAGACTCTCTACCATCCTTTGTAGGTCCCTCATATTCACTCAGCTTTTCACGGGGGTTTTACTTCAGTTTAGTTGAATTCTAAGCAATAAGTTGGCTCCAATTTGTTGTGGTAAATCTCCAACCCAAATATGACTGGCCAAGAAAACACAACTCAATAATTATGAATAGATTCTGCAAGCCTAGATTGGGCAGATTCATCACTTCACTACTCTATTTCCCAGCTATGAGACCCTTATAACTTGAGAGTTTTCAAGACCCTGCATTTATCTTTCTTCCTCCTGCTTCCCCGTCCTCCTCTCTTCATCATCTATCATCTTCTCTCTCTCTCTCTCTCTCTCTCTCTCTCTCTCTCTCTCTCTCTCT
>NW_021620885.1:5439495-5472388 GCF_004785775.1 Grammomys surdaster
TCTCTCTCTCTCTCTCTCTCTCTCTCTCTCTCTCTCTCTCTCTCTCTCTCTGCTTTCTTCCCACCAAACTTTATTTTTCTACCTCCCCTTTTTTCTGCCCAATCACTGGCTCCAGCCTTTATTTTACAAATTAAGATGGGCAGAAGGTTCATTAGAATTCACAGGAAAGGGGAATTAACATTAAAATACAAGGCAGAGGCTACACACAACAGGGATACGTCTATAACTATGGTAGAATTTTGGCCACCAGTCTTGATACCAAGAATTTTAGCTCTAGGACCCAGGTTGTAGGAGGGAGAACTGACTTCTGCATGTTCTCCTCTGACCACAACACTTGGAGATTAAAACATGAATGTATACCCTGACTGTTGCATTCAGATAAGCAAAAAAAAAAAAAAATACAAAGTATGAAAGAAACCTAGTAAAATATTTTACATGTTCCCTTGGTTACCTTACCTGAGGACACTGTGAAACAATGACAAATTCACATAGAAAAATGGATGTAAGCAGAAATGTAGAATTCTGAGTTAGAAAGGGAATTTCCATCATTAATTTTCATTTGTTCTTTGAATCACTGTGATATGAATATATATCTATATATCTATACACACACACACATATATATATGTATATATATATTACATATATATATATATATATATGTAATAAAATATAAGTAGACTAAGTTCAGTATTGGGAATTGTAACTATAAAGGTCTTTCATGTGAAAAGTACCATGTTCCTGTCATATTCTTTTTTATGGTAATATCTATCTATCTATCTATCTATCTATCTATCTATCTTACTTATTCAATTTATATCCCACTAACTTACCCCTACCATATTCATGAGGTTTTCAGAGTTGAAGAGCTTTACCTAAATTTTCTGAAAATATATTAAAATACAAATAAATTCACAACTTTTTATACATTAAGAACATAGAAACCTTTGAGAGGTGTTAGAATTATGACAAATACCCTGAAAATGTATTTAAACTTTTATCTAACTATAATGACTATCATTGTAAATTTAGAAGTAACAAAAATCCATTGGTATTTGACATGACACTTGAGATAGCTCCTTACTCTTAAAATCTGAAACTCCTTCAAATAATTTGGATAGGATAAAGAGCATCAATCCATTGTTCCAAATGCCTATCTAAATCCTCTTGTATATTCAACACATTAGTAACATGTTTTTGCTAAATGATTAACAAAAGTAGCTGTCTTAACTTCTTGTGTCAAAGCAATTGCAGAAGCAGTGGTACTAGTAATTAATGCAATTAAAGCTGTTATACCAGAAATTAATCAAGCCCACTAACCTCTTGCTTCTGCTTAAAGCCTAAATCCTTTCTTCCAGTACTTGCAAGCTTTTCTGAGAGGACCAAGGTTCTGTGATACTCAGGGCAATAAAACAAAGCTGGTAGAGAGACCCCCATAACAGACATACCAGGTTTCAATACACTAACACAATTAGAAAGTGTATAATCAATACAACTTACATTAAATACTGTAGAAGAAATAAAAGTAATTTTAACATGACAATTAAAAGATAATTTACACATGCACTAACACTTGTTTGAAATCCACATCCTGTCCCAACTTTACTTCTTGCTAACGTAAAATCATAGGGAACTGCAGCCAACCTTCAAATATGGAATGGGCCCAGAATCAGCCTTTCAAATGAAGACTGTTATTTCCAATATTGGATTGATTTCTAGACCAGTCCATGATTGAGTCCAAATATCTGGTCCCATTTAAGAAAAATACCAGGATCATTATAACTTCTTTTTATGATTCTCTGTCCCACAAGGTCTAAAAACTTGAGGCAAGGCAGCTTGTCCCATCTGACATATAGGTAAGCAAAGGTGGGTTGGAAACATATGTACACTACAGCATCCCAGTCACCATTGTCAAGGCACTAAACAAGCTCACAGATCAGCATCACTCTTTATCCCAGCATCAGCATCTCTCACCAATCACTCTGTCAGCCACCAATGTTCCTTCAGCATCCTGCAGAAAAAAACATAAACCTGCCCTTTTCCCCATATTAAATATCTGATTGGGAACATGCCATATGCCAGTAAGTTGATCCTTCCTTTTCACCTAGGCATAAGTATGCTTAGTTGGAGACTGCCATAGACACTAAGCAGAAAGTTCCTTGGCATTCAAATTTTTAAAAATTTAAAATAAAAAGAACATGATATAAATGAATTTTTGGTGTATGGGGATATAACTCCCCCTTTTTTATTTTATGAAGATATTGTCTTCAAATTTACAGAGGCCCATTCCACAGTGCCTTGCCCTTGTGTATTATAAGGAATCCCAGTAATATGGGTAATATTAAATTGTTGATAAAATGGTTCAAATGCTCGACTGCAATAGCCAGTTCCATTTTCTGTTTTAATCTGATTTGGAACAGCCAGCATAGAAAAACAATCCAGGCAAAAATAAGTTACATTTTTAGTTGCTTTTCCTATTAAAGATGTTGCAACTAGAAAGCCAGAGAAGGTGTCAATAGTCACACATACATATTTTAATTGCTGAAAATCAGAAATATGATTAACATCCATTTGGTATAATTGATTAGGTATGAGTCCTAGAGGATTAACACCATTAAGTGTTACAGGTAGAAATTGAAGACATTCAGAACAAGTCTTTCCTATTTGACATGCACATTCTCTAGAAATACAAAATTGTTGTCTCAAGCTATTACTATTTTGAAGATGTAAAGAATGAGATTGTTTGGCTAACTGTCCATGTGTAAGGCCTATTATCTGCCTGGTATACAAATTTGCTGTTGGCTCTCCCTAAGGGCTCTGAGTAGTCCAGTATGAGCTCTATAAAGACAAGGAATTGTACATTCTCTTAAATTGAGTTGTATTTTCATAAATAATTGCAAAATTTGAGAATTAGCAGTATCGAAAAAGGAACAGTCTCTAGTAATTGTAAACCATGAGCTCTATATTGAGTATACTTGTACAAATCAAGATCTTGATTTTCCAGCATTACTTTTTTTAAAGCTGGATATTATATTTATTTATATTTTGGGTATTACCCCCTTTCCCCATTTCTCCTTCAGAAACTCTGTATTCCATCTCTCCTTTTTCTGCTTTTATGATAGTATCCCCCACTTACCCACCCACTCCTGACTCCTCACAATCAGATTCCCCCACAATGGGGCATTCAGCCTTCCCAAGACTAAGGCGTCTGCTCCCACTGATGCATACAAGGCTATACTCCCCGGTATATAAGGATGGAGTCATGAGTCTCTCCATGTGTGTTCCCAGGCTGGCTGATTAGACCCTGGGAGCTCTGGTTTGTTGATATTGTTGCTCTCCCTCTGAGGATGCCAACCCCTTCAGCTCCTTCAGTCTTCTTTCTAATTTCTCCATTTGGGACCCAGTGATCAGTTAAATGCTTGGCTGTGAGTATCCAACTTTATACATGTCAGGCTCTGTCAGACCTCTAAGGAGACAGATACATCAGGCTTCTGTCAGCATGTACTTCCTGGCTTCCACATCAGCATCTAATTTTGGTGATTGCACATGTACTGAGTCCCCACTGGGGCAGTCTCTGGACCACCCCACAATCAGTCTCTGTTCCACACTTTGTCTCCGTATTTCCTCCCATGAGTATTTTGTTAATCCTTCTAGGAAGGACTGAAGCCCCTCAACTTTGGTCTTCCTTCTTCCAGAGCTTCATGTGGTCTGAGTTGTATCTTGGTTAGTTCGAACTTTTGAGCTAATATCCACGTATCAGTAAATGCAGACCATGTGTGCTCTTTTGTGATTGGGTTACGTCACTTAGGATGAAATTTTCTGGTTCCATTCATTTGCCTAAGAATTTCATGAAGTCATTATTTTTAATAGCTGAGTAGTACTCCATTGTGTAAATGTACCAGATTTTCTGTATCCATTCTTTTGTTAAAGGACATCTGGATTTTTCTCAGCTTCTAGTTATTATAAATAAGTCTGCTATAAACATGGTAGAGCATGTGTCCTTGTTGTATGTTGGAGCATCTTTTGGGTATATGCCCTGAAATGATATAGCTGGGTCCTTGAGTATTACTATGTCCAATTTTGTGAGGAACCACAACACTGATTTCCCAAGTTGTTGTACCAGTTTACAATCCCATCAACAATGGAGAAGTGTTCTTCTTTCTGCACATCCTTGCCTTCGTCTGCTATCACCTGAGTTTTTGATCTTAGCCATTCTGACTGGTGTGAGGTAGAATCTCAGGGTTGTTTTGATTTGCATTTCCCTGATGACTAAGGATGTTGAACATTTCTTTAGATGCTTTTTGACTATTTTGCTTCCTCAATTGAAAATTCTTTGTTTAGATCTTTACCCCACTTTTTAATAGGGATATTTGATTGTCTGGAGTCTAATTTCTTGGGTTCTTCATATATATTGGATATTAGCCTTCTATCAGAAGTAGGACTGGTAAAAATCTTTTCCCAATCTATGGGTTGCTATTTTGTCCTATTGAGAGTGTCCTTTGACTCACAGAAGCTTTGCAATTTAATGAGATCTCATTTGGTAATCCTTAATCTTAGACCATGAGCCATTGGTGTTCAGTTCAAGAAATTTCCCCCTGTGCCCATGTGTTTGAGGCTCTTCCCCAATTCCTCTTCTATTAGTTTCAGTGTATGTGGTTTTATGTGGATGTCTTTGATCCACTTGGACTTGAGCTTTGTACCAGAAAGTAAGAATGGATGAATTTGCATTCTTCTACATGTTGTACTCCAGTTGAACCAGCATCATTTGTTGAAAATGCTGTCCTTTTTCCACTGAATGGTTTTAGCTCCTTTGTCAAAGATCAAGTGACCGTATGTGTGTAGGTTCATTTCTGGATCTTCAATTCTATTCCATTGATCTTCATGCCTGTCTCTGTATCAATACCATGCAGTTTTTATCACTATTGCTCTGTAGTAAAGTTTGAGGTCAGGGATGATGATTCCCCCAGAAGTTCTTTTATTGTTGAGAATAGTTCTTGCTAATCTGGGTTATTTGTTATTCCAAATTACTCTTTCTATCTCTATGAAGAATTGATTTGTATTTTTGATCAGGATTGCATTGAATCTGTAGATTGCTTTTGGCAAGATGTCAATTTTTACTATATTAATCCTGTCAACCTATTAGCATGGAAGATCTTTCCATCTTCTGAGATTTTCTTTGATATCTTCCTTCAGATACTTGAAGTTCTTATCTTATAGATCTTTCAGTTGCTTGGTTAGATTCATACCAAGATATTTTTATATTATTTGTGACTATTGTGAAGGATGTAATTTCCCTAATTTCTTTCTCAGCCTATTTATCCTTTGAGTAGAGAAAGGCTACAGATTTGTTTGAGTTGATTTTATATCCAGCCATTTTTCAGGTTTAAGAGTTCTCTAGTGGAGGTTTTGGTGTCACGTAATTATACTAATATCATCTGCAGATAGTGATATTTTGACTTCTTACTTTCCTATTTGTATCCCTTTGACTTCCTTTTGTTTCCTCATTGCTTTTGCTAGGACTTCAGGTACTATATTGAATAGATAGGGAGAGAGTGTACAGCCTTGTCTAGTCCCTGATTTTAGTAGGATTGCTTCAAATTTATCTCCATTTTAGTTTGATATTGGCTACTGGCTTGTTGTATATTCCTTTTACTATGTTTAAGCATGGGCCTTCAATTCCTATCTTTTCAGGATTTTTATCACGAATGGATGTTGAATTTTGTCATATGTTTTCACACCGTTTAGTAAGATGATCATGTGTTTTGTTTTCTTTGAGTGTGTTTATATAATGGATTATGTTGATGGATTTTCATATATGAGCCATACCTGCATTCCTGGGTTAATGCCTACTTGATCATAATGAATGACATTTTGATGTGTTCTTGAATTCTGTTTGTGAGAATTTTATTGAGTATTTTGGCATCAATATTCATAAAGCAGATTGATCTGAAGTTTTCTTTCTTTGTTGGATCTTTGTGTGGTTTAGGTATGAGTGTAAGTGTGGCTTCATAGAATGAATTGGTTAGTGTTCTTTCTGTTTCTGTTCTGTGGAATAGTTTGAAGAGAATTGGTATTAGGTCTCCCTTGAAGGTCTGATAGAATTCTGCATTTAAATCATCTGGTTTGGGGCTTTTTTCTTTTTTGGTAGGGAGACTTTTAATGACTAATGCTATTTCTTTAGTGGTTATGGGACTGTTTAGATGGTTTATCTGCTCCTGATTTAACTTTGGTACCTGGTATCTGTCTAGAAAGTTTTCCATTTCATCCAGATTTTCCAGTTTTGTTGAGTATAGGCGTTTGTAGTAGGATCTGATGATTTTTTTTTAATTTCCTCAGTTTCTGTTATTATGTCACCCTTTTCAGTTCTGAGTTTATTAATTTGGATACTATCTCTGTGCCCTCTGGTTGGTCTGGCTAAAGGTTTATCTATCTTGTTTATTTTCTCAATGAGCCAGCTCCTGGTTTTTTGATATTTTGTATAGTTCTCTTTGTTTTTACTTGTTTGATTTCAGTCATGAGTTTGATTGTTTCCTGCCTTCTACTTCTCTTGTGTGTATTTGCCTCTTTTTGTTCTAGAGTTTTCAGGTATGCTGTTAAGTTGTTAGTGTATGCTCTCTCCAGTTTCTTTTCGTATGCGCTTAGAGCTATGAGTTTTCCTCTTAGCACTGCCTTCATGTAGTCCCACAAGTTTTGGTATGATGTGTCCTCATTTTCATTAAATTCTAGAAAGTCTTGAATTTCTTTCTTCATTTCTTTCTTGGCAAAGTCATCATTGAACAGAGCATTGTCCAGTTTCCGTGTGTATGTGGGCTCTCCATTGTTTTTGTCATTATTGAAGACCAGCGTTAGTCTGTTTTGATCTGATAGGATGCAAGAGATTATTTCAATCTTTTTGTATCTGTTGAGGCCTCTTTTGTGACAAATTATATGGTCAGTTTTGGATATGATTCCATGAAGTGCTGAGAAAAAGGTATATATATATATATTAGGGTGAAATGTTCTATAGGTATCAGTTAAAACCACTTGGTTCATAACTTCCCTTATTTTAACTATGTCTCTGTTTAGTTCCTGTTTCCATGATCTGACCACTGCCGAGAATAGGGTGTTGAAATCTCCCACTATTATTGTATGAGGTGCAATGTATGATTTGACCTTTAGTAAAGTTCTTTTTTATGAATGTGCGTACACATTTATTTGGAGCATAAATGTTCAGAATTGAGATTTCATCTTGGTATATTGCTTCTTTGACCTCTATGAAGTGTCCTTGCTTATCTTTTTTGATGACTTTTGGTTGGAAGGCAATTTCCTTAGATATTAGAAAAGCTTCTCCAGCTTGTCTTGTGATCATTTTCTTGGAAAATTATTTTCCAGCCTTTTACTCTGAGGTTGTGTCTGTCTTTTTCACTGAAGTGCATTTTCTGTATGTAGCAAAATGCTGGGTTCTGTTTACATATCCAGTCTGTTAATCAATGTCTTTTTATAGAATTGAGTCCATTGATGTTAAGAGGTATTAAGGAAAAAGTATCATTGCTTCATGTTATTTTTTATATTAAAAGTGAAATTGTTTGTGTAGGTAGGTGTCTTCTTTTGCGTTTATTGGAAGAAGATTACTTTCTTGCTTTTTCTAGGGTGCAATTTTCCTCCTTGGGTTGGAGTTTTCCATCTATTATCCTTTTTAGGGCTGGATTTGTGAAAGGATATTGTGTAAATTTGGTTTTGTCATGGAATAGCTTGGTTTCTCCATCTATGGTAATTGAGAGTTGAGCTGGGTATATTAGCCTGGGCTGGCATTTGTATTCTCTTAGGGTTTGTATGACATTTATAGTCTCTGGTGAGACATCTGGTATAATTCTGCTAGGTATGCCTCTATAAGTTACTTGACTTTTGTCTCTTACTGCTTTTAATATACTTTCTTTGTTTTGTACATTTGGTATCTTGATTATTATATGTCAGGAGCAATTTCTTTTCTGGTTTAGTCTGTTTGGAGTTCTATAGGCTTCTTTTATGTTTATGGGTATCTCTTTTTTATTTTAGGGAAGTTTTCTTCCATAATTTTGTTGAAGATATTTACTGGCCCTTCAATTTGGGAATTTTCTCTCTCTTCTAAACCTATTATCTTTAGGCTTGGTCTTCTCATTGTGTCCTGGATTTCCTGTATGCTTTGGATTAGGAGCTTTTTGCATTTTGCATTTTCTTTGACAGTTTTGTCAATAGTTTCTATGGTATCTTCTACACCTGAGATTCTCTCTTCTGTCTCTTGTATTCTTTTGTTGATGCTTCCATCTATGACTCCTGATCTGTTTCCTAGGTTTTCCATCTCCAGGATAGTCTCCCTTTGGGATTTCTTTATTATTTCCCCTTCCATTTTTAGATCCTGGATGGTTTTGTTAAATTCCTTTACCTGCTTGGTCGTGTTTTCTTGTAATTCTTTCAGAGATTTTTGTGTTTCCTCTTTAAGGGCTTCTGTCTATTTACCTGGGTTCTCCTGTATTTCTGTGAGGGAATTATTTATGTCCTTCTTAAAGTCCTGTATCTTCATCATGAGAAGTGATTTTAAATCAGAATCTTGCTTTTCCAATGTGATGGAGTTTCTAGGACTTGCTATAGTGGGAGAACTGGGCTCTATTTTATGCCAAATAACCTTGGTTTCTGTTACTTATGTTCTTGTGCTTGTCTTTTGCCATCTGTTTATCTCTAGTGCTACCTTCGCTCACTGTCTCTTACTGGAGCCTATCTCCCCTGTTATCTTGGTTGTGTTAGAACTCTTCAGAGTCCAGCTGTCTTGTGATCCTGTGTTCCTTAGATCCTGGATGTTAGAGCTTCTGGGAGTTAGGCTGCTTCTGGGATCCTGAAATCCTTGTGTGTCCAAGCTCTTGAGATCCTGTGATCCTATGATCCTATGATCTTGGGCATGTTAGAGCTCCTGGGAGTCCAGCCTCATCTGAGTGCTGTGGGATTGTGAGGAGAGCTGGCACCCAAGGTCTGTCTGAGCACTGGCACAGACTGGAAGGAACCTGTCCCAATGGCTGTGCAGGGGTTCCTGGGTCACTGGGGGGTCTAAATTACTCCCTGTTTGGAGTGGGTGTCATGTCCTCATCACCTATGATCCTGAGCATATTAGACCTTCTGGGAGTCCAGCCTTCTCTTGGTGTTGTGAGATTGGGTGCAGAGTTGGCACCTAAGGTCTTCCAGGCACCAGTGCAGACTGGAAGGAACCCAAATTTATTTATTTATAACAAAAGAGAAAATAAAACACAACTTAAAAATAATAGTTGTATCTGTTCTCAAGTTCATTTATTGATTTATTTCATCACTTTGAAGATAGTGATACACTTTCTCAAATATATTCCATATTAGTTTACAAAAAAACATTCACTTTAATTAAAAAATCATTCAAACTATATCTTGAATTGTGATTCAGATTCCTAATAGACAACTGATTGAAGTGCTTTGAGTGTGAGTTTTAAACCCATACTTTAAGATTTAAGATCAACAAGATATTTGTCTAAAAATACTTTTTCTAACTGAAATCTAGACACATTAAGATAGCTTCATATTTATTTATTCAAAATATTCATAATGTTTTATACAGCATAAGAATTGTAAAATAGAATGTGTCTTGTTATTGAGGAGATCATTATTAAATATGTCTATACGTTGTCAAAGATACATGTGTGGATAACATGGATCCAAGTGAGGTAAAAGCACATCTTAACACAGCAGAATTTATTTTATAAGATCAGGATTGATTTTCGTCAAAAGAACATGAAGAAACTAAAGACAATGCTAAGGTATCATCTGGACAAAGAACATTCCAGCAGAGGAACTGGTTGTACAGCAAGTTTGAGAAGAAATTATGGTTGAGTGAACAAGGCTCAAGGTCCTATGATTGTCAGGAGGTGGTTAAGTCTGAGAGGGTTCGGCAGTGTTATCAGAGAAGAGAGGCCGGTGCTGAAATGTCTGTCAGGCTGAGTGCTTTGTGGGACTTTGTTTGGTTTTGCTATATATTCTCTGCGTGAGTTGAAAAGCCCAGGAAGATGAATGTATAGCTGAACTTAAATCTTAAAGTATGGGTTTAAAACTCACACAGTTTCTACATTCACATTCATGGCCTAAAGATGACCATCAATGCTTTTGAGCCATTGACCATCAGGCGGAAACAAAAGAGAACCAATAATTATGCTTTTTATAGTTATTTCCTTTACCTATTGGTCCAGTAACATAAATGATAACAAAGAAAATTAAAGTATTTGAAGCTTTCTAAAATCTGACGATAGTTAATGACTTTATACTTTATAACTGTATTACCTGTTGATTTCCTTCATTGTTATATTGCAAGCAAATTTGTAATGATTTATTCCTAGGTGCACAATAATTTTACATACTGTTAATTAATTGTGATAATTAACTAAATTATGAAAATATATAATAAAATATTCTAAGGAAAACAACCTATTAAATGAATTATTTGCATTTCTAGAACATTTCTATAGTGTTATAGATAAATGTGAACATAATCTGAAATGGAATGAAGTTAAATGGCACCATAACTAATTAATTTCTTAAAGTGTACAAATATTCTATGAATATTTTTAAATAAGCTCATGTTTCAAATAATTGAATATTATTGCATTTTATTTTTCCTGGCATCATATGAAGACTAATTTAATATGTAAAACTAATAGACAGCCACTGTATTTTTTTTATTTAAAAATTCATTTTATTTTACAATTATAAGTATTTGTGTGTGTTTTGTGTGGGTATGTACATATGTGAATTCAGGAGTACATAAAGGCTACCAGACCATATGGAGCTAGACTTAGATACAGCTGTAAGCAGCAAGACATGGGTTCTAGGAGACCAACTGAGATCTTTCATCTACAAGCATAAACCCATTTTAATGATGAAGTTTAACAGAAATTTAAAGAAACTCACATGTTTGAAAATCTCTTTGATAGATTTTATCTTTTCATTTTATGGTTAAGTGATGATTATATTTAGTAAAGTCATTTGAATACAGATGCATGAATGAGTCTAATGAACACCTGTGTATGAAATGAGCAATTGTCTTTGTGGAGTGTGTGTATGTGTGCGTGTACGTGTGCGTGTGTGTGTGTGTGTGTGTGTGTGTGTGTGATGTTTTGGAACTACCTTGAAACTTCCTGAATTTAGATGATCTTACCAGGTGACTGGTAATATGGTCAATAACTTGCATGAAACCTAATATAATAACCTACATTCAGTATTAACTTTCAGAAATTAACAAAAATAGTAAACGAGTATTTGACATTTGTAAGGTAAAAGTGTTGCAAAAATTTTTGCACATGTATTTCTCTAATACTATAATCTGTAAATCTACAAAGCACAATCTTTCTTAGAACACTATATAACTATTAACTTTGAAAATTAATATCAACGTATTAAAATATTGATGGGTTCTTTCATTTAACAGTTATATAGCTATAATATATATATATATATATATATATATATATATATTTATATATAGTTATATATAGTTATATTTCATTTAGGCTAAATATCTAGTACATGTAAATGTATTACATTGTATTATCATTCTTCCTCACTCTTTAGACATCTTTTACACTTTTGTAGTATGTAAATCACAAAAATATTAATATCCAGAATGTTTGAATGATTATTATAATCA
Organism: Grammomys surdaster; assembly: GCF_004785775.1. Classification (NCBI taxonomy): domain Eukaryota; kingdom Metazoa; phylum Chordata; class Mammalia; order Rodentia; family Muridae; genus Grammomys; species Grammomys surdaster. Next base: position 5,451,167 of record NW_021620885.1, read on the forward strand.
ATAAATTCTCATTTGAAACATAAATGAGAGATCTTCCCAAGTTTTATTGATTATCTATTGTAGCTCTCTGACTAGGATTTCACTAAAAAGTATGTGCAATAATAGAATATCTTTGAAAGTATATTAATACACACATACACACACACACACACAATCACTCATCAAGTGACTTAACAATTCCAATTGTACATATTTTAAAGCAATGGTTCTCAACTTGTTGGGCATGACCCCTGGACTCACATACCTTATATCCTGCATATCAGATAATTACATTACTACTCACAAGAGTAGCAAAATTACAGTTATGAAGGATCAACAAAATAATTATGTGGTTGGGAGGGTACCCACAACATGAGGAACTGTGTAGAAGGATCTCAGCATAACGGAAATTGAGAGCTACTGTGTTAAAAGATGCAGCTATGAAATTTATTAGCACTCTTCTTAGAATAAGAAAGACCTGGAAATTAAAATGTACGTTAATAATTGCAATTGGTAAGCTATATTTATACCATTTTAGATTTGTTATATATAATTAGAAGTGAGATATGTAAAAGAGCTTAAAATGGAGTTAGGTGCCAATGATTTATACTGTGCAGCTTTGTAAGTAAAACTCTACAAGAAACAGATAATCTATGTCAATAGCAGAAAATTCCTAGACATCTGAGTTTGTATAAGCAATGGCTCTGAAAGCACACAATGGAAGTTTGGGAAAAACAGAAATGAGCTACATATCAATTATGTTAGGGATGGATTTAATTTCTCACAGTTCATTAAGGATTATAACAACTGGGTTATAAATGGAGCACATTTCTCACCATTCAACCACCCTTATACTCAACATGTATATATGCATCTGACAAAAGTTCATTCTAAATTACAACATTGAAATTGTACTCTATAGCGAACAAGCAAAGGCAAGACAAAATAAATAATTTAACTGAAGAATAGAAGATTAATAACAAGAATTTGTGTTTAATAAATTACCTAAAAACAATACTTAAAATAAGAAGCCTAGTTATTACAACTTAAGTATCCTTAGCTTTGGAAGACATGAACACGTCACATCTGATACTGGAGAGGTGTGGACAGGAAAGTACTCTTAAACACTACTAGCTTAAAATCCGAATGGAGAAGATAGTAGTATTCATAGGTGGGCTTGGTTATTTGCTTTATTATGATTCTATAGAATGCTCAAAAGCAAACATCTTGAGGAAATTATCGGGAAGATTGCCATTTCCCCTGGAACAAATTTATTATCTGTAAATGGAAGTTAAAATTATTACTTCATTAAGAAAGAGTGATTACTGTGTGGTTTGTTTTTATTGCATACAGACTTAATTTTCCTGAGTGGATATGAGGAAATATCTATTCACTAGAACTGGGTACTAATAAGAGAACAAAGACATGATACTGTGTGTCTAATTTAGTGAAACAGTCAGTTGCCTAATTTAATCACAGAAGAACAAATTCAAAAGCAATTGTTCATCAGAGAATGAGCTAGAACTCACATTCCTGGAGCTTTCTTGAGATTTACAGCCAGTCCATTGCCCAATGGACTTTCCTGCAATGGATCTTTGCTGTGTTATGATTTGGGTTGGGGTCTTATAACTTGAACTTACTAGTCAGCTTTGAAGCTTCCTAGAAGCTAAGTAGTCAGCATTTGGCTCTTGGTTCTTTTCCTAGCCCCTAGTCATTGTGAATTGCCACCAATCTTACCACACTTGCTTTCCAGTGATGATAGCAACCCTTTGTATCTTCTTTGCCCTTACCTCATCTCTTCATTCCTTTGATCTTTATGACTTTCTTTATGCACTCTTAGCATATAGTTATGCCTTTGCATAACTTCCCTAACAAAGAGGTCGTGCATGCAACACAAGAGTTACAGAAAACTCCATTTCAACAGCACTCTGAGGCAAAGTATCCTTTCGTTAGATTTCCCAATTTTTCCAAACTCATTGAGGAATTAGCTCTGTGGTGAACAGTCACATACAGTAGGAGAGTCCAGTGAAAGTAGAGCCTCTGATTCCCAGTGCCTAGTGCTTACCCTTTCTTTGTACTCTTCCAATCCCTGACATCATGAAAGTCAATCTTCCCTAACGGGTGCTAAGAGTCATTCTCTTAGGCATTGCTTCTTCTCAGACTATGGAGCTTTTGTCTTGAGGAAGGTTGATAGTTATATATAACTTATTGTCTCTACTTCCATTACATTCATGCCGATCACATCAGCCCAGATATCCAGAGTCCCCACCAGCCAAGCTGTGAGATACTCTTTCCATGTTTGAAGATTTTCCCTAAAGACAGGAGATCAAATATGAACAATGTAGTTGTTATAATGGCTTGCTGCAGTGCACTATTGTGAAGATCCCTTCCTTTGGGTTGAATGATGGAAGTCACCCTTTGATTTTAATACTACAGGTGAGAAAAGGGTATCTTTTATCATTTTTACCTTTCCCTTCTTTCTCACAATCTGATTTTACTCATGAGTTCCAAATCTTAGGATCTCAGGATGAGCCCTTTAGCACATATTAAATCTATATTTTCTGATATCTTGAAAGCTGTTAGAACTTTTATCTCACCCTCTTCTTTTTCTATATATTCGTCTAAATTAGAGCCTTGTATAAAAATTATAGCCTGCAAGTCCCAGTCACTGGAATTCCTAGATTACCCACAAATTACATCTGGTAAAAGAATTGAGGTTCATTTTCAAGCTTTATCGATTGTGAGGCTCCAAAACTGATTTCCCCACCCCTTCTTTAGCTTTGTGGGTCTTCTTTGGGCATCAGTTGTTTTTCATGACATTGCAAGGGGAAACATGGATAAACATAAATCTACTATATACAGGATACTGAGAACATAACAAAATATTACTCCTCATAAATCTATGCATGGTTAATTAGTTGTTAGTACTTACAGAAATATGACTGCAGCACTCAGCCCACTCCAGGACTGTTAGGACTCATATAAACTGCATGCCTGGAAATCTCTACTTTACTCACAGGCCACTGGAAAACTGTTACTTTCCACAGCTGATTATTATTTTATGACCTTGCTTACATACTTGGTGAATCTTGTACTTTCTGAAACACTTGAGCTTTCTAAATTTTATTAGCTTCTGAGTCATTTATTCAATTCACCAACATTCATTCATTCAAACTGTTTATCATATTTATTCATTCAATTTTCTCAAAAAATTCTACTGCCATGGAGAGTGTATCAATCAAACATTGCAGAGCCTCGCAAAACCCTGTTTAAAATAGTATCTCTGTAAAGTGTTCTGTTTCTGTTTCTTTTTGGAATAAAGTTTTAAGAAATACTAATAACACCAGTAACACTAGTAAATAAAAAGAGCATCAGAAATTCATATATTTGAATGCTTTAGCACTAGTTAATGTGTTTGGGAAGGATTAGGAGATGTGGCCTTGTAGGAAGGAAGTGCCACTGAAAGTGTGCTTTGGGATATAGTAGCCTATCCTGCCTGTTGCTCCTCATAGATCAGAATGTAGAGCTCTCAGCTACTGCTCTAGCACCATGCCTCTCTGCTTCCTGATATGAGGCTCACAGACCAGTTCTCTGAAACATTATTCAAGTCCCCAATTAAATGTTTTCTTTTATATATTCTTTGGTCATGGTGGCTTTTTACAGCACTAGAATAACAAAGAAAAGATAACAATGACAGATATTGGAAGAATTGTTCCTAATATTGTAAAGCAGATAGTGCGTGTTCTTATGGGAGAATGAGATTTTGAATCTCTCACTCATAAATTTTAAATACAAGTTCAATGAAAAAATTGTGTTAACATATATACTGTGATAATCATTACAGATGTGATAACAAGGTGAGGAATTTGGAAAATTAAATATATGCTGTCTTTTTGAGTTAATAATTAGAAGGGATGAAATTGTAGCACACATAAGAGACTGGGGAAGTAATAGAATAAGGTTATTGTGTGGCAGCTTGAGTTTAAAATTATGAGTGAAAGACTCCCAAACTAAAAAAATTTAATGTCCATTTGGCGTGGTAGAGGCAAAACACATGTAAAAAATAAGTGATAATCACAAGGAAATAAATGAAGAGCACTGCACATTTTATCGAGGTAAGTTGATGAGACTTTGAAATTTAAGCAGTAGGTAAAAGCAGTGGTTATAAATGATACCAAGATATGAAGTAGTGAAAATAATGGTGAAACTTCAGAGTTTGGAGAACGATTTATGATGAATACAACTTCTAGTTAAAAACACAGCTTTTAAACATATTGTCCTTTCAAATTATATTTCATATCATTACAAGTGTTGTAAATCCTTGTAAATATCATTTGTTTTCAAAGGACAAACTTCGCAGTGACATACTTCAGCTAAATGCTCTACTTTAATGTATTTATGAACGTATTTATATTTTATATGTTGCTAATTGTTTTTGCAATTTCTTAGGAAGTTACCTCATTCATCTTAGTTCTAAGCCCTTAATGAAACGTTACACAGCCTGTAAAAAATCTAGAAAGGTGAATTAGGAAGAAAGAAAGGTGTTTTGAATATAGGGCAGAACACATTAAAAATTATTTTATTTGAAAAAAAACCAGGAATAATAGACATAAATGTCTTAACTATTTTTTAAAATTATTGTTATAAATTATCATTCATTTTATGTATGAAACACACTATATAATAAAGTTTAGAAATACAATATCATGAGTACTTTAAGATTTAAAATTACTGAATAATGACTATATAAATTAATTATTACCCATTATTTACTGAAGAGAGAGAAGAAATAATTCACTTGTATTTCTACTGACTTTAAATAAGAATTCTACTTGAAAAGCAAAGTATCAAAGGCAATGGAGGGCAACAAACTTGGCAGATAAATGTTATAAAAGTTTGAATAAACACATCCATTGAACTTACTTTAAAATAGTAGCACAAGAAACATCTATAAACACAATATAAATTTAAATCAGCCATTATTTTTAAATTATTACTTAAATATATCAGTGAAGTGTAAATACAGCAGGCTTGTTAGTGACTTTGACTTGCTATCTATATTCTTTCCTAAAATGTAAATATTCTTAATCTAATTACCTAAATGTGTGTAATTAAGATATTTTGAAACAAAGTTTAAATTTAACATACCAGGTTGTTTTATCTCTATTTCTAATAAATGTTGAAAATTATTGGAAACATTTGGGGAATTGAAAAGCTGATTGTGAAATGTTTGAAAATATGCGATTTTATAAAGTTGTACTTTCAAGTTGAATCTCTATGGGTTCAGACCATCTGCTTATAGCATATTGAGAAGACAAAACCCTAGCTTAATTTATGGTTTTGTTTTCTCTTTTTCAGACACAAAAACAGACAAAAGAAAAATCCATTAAATATCATTGGACAAGTATTTGTGCTGAGCTATGTAAAGATTTATATGACTTACTTCATATATCTTTTTTAGCTAAAATATTTTAATTGATTATTAATTTATTTGTTTTCTATTTTCCTAGTTAATATAGAATTTAGGTTCAAAGTATATAGGTTATTAGTTTATAAAATTCTGTGATTAAACCATTTTATTAAATCTCATTAGGAAAGGAAAAAAATAAATGAATGAACCCAAATATAGGAATGAGAGGAAAATAAAAAAGACTTTGGAGGGCAGCAGTAGGACCTCAAGTGCCTTATATTCTATTTAAATAACTTAATTTTGATTGCATTAGTTTCATAAGTGTTTTCCTTTAATAAAATAAATAATTAAACTTATAAAGATGGAACAAAGTGTTTGCCTGTTTGAGGTCTGGGACATGGTGCAGAAAATGATATTTCTATTGTAGAGAAATTTGGGAATGGCAATTAACAGAGAGATTGTATTATTTGTAAACAATCTCCAAGCTTCTGCAATATAAATATGTTGATTTTCATAGAACATTGTAAGTAAAATATGAGCTATATAGAGGATGTTTGCTTGCGTTGTTTATGATGCAATAAGTATTCAAACTCACTAAATTAAAGTAATCTTTAAAAAATATTTGCATTACAATGAAAAGTTAAATATTTGAATATGTTTCTGATGATGTTGAATAACTTAAATTTCAGAATACCTATCAACAATGGGGCAGGCTACTGAACATAAATACATTATTCTCCTTGAATCTCCTTCTGTTGTACGAAATGTCTCCAATTTATATTAACTTTGTTTAAAATCATCTAGAATTCAACATACAATTTTTAATTGGATATTTTCTTTATTTACATTTCAAATGTTATCTCCTTTCCCGGTCCCTCCCTCCCTGAAAACATCCTATCCCATACCCCCTCCCTCTGCTTCTATGAGGGTGTTTCCCTACCCACCCACTCACTTTCGCTTCCTGGCCCTTGCATTCTACTACATTGGAGCATCCAGCCTTCATAGGACGAAGGGTCTCTTCTCTGATTGATGCCTGACAATGCCATTCTCTGCTACATATATGGCTGGACCCATGGATCACTCTATGTGAACTCCTTCCTTGGTGGTTTTTTCCCTGGGAGCTCTGGTTGGTTAATATTGTTGTTCTTCCTATGGGGTTGTAAACCCTTTTATCTCCTTCAGTCCATTCTCTAACTCCTCCACTGGGGACACCATGCTCAGTCCAATGGTTGCCTGTGAGCATTTGTCAAGCTCTGGCAGAGCCTTTCAGGAGACAGCTATATCAGGCTCCTGTCAGCATGCACTTCTTGGCATCTACAATAGTGTCTGTGTTTGGTGACTATATATGAGGTGGATCCTCAGGTGGGGCAGTCTCTGGATGACCTTTCCTTCAGTCTCTGCTCCACACTTCATCTTCGTATTTGCTCCTGTGCGTATTATTCCCCCTTCTAAGAAGGACTGAAGCATCCCCACATTGGTCTTCCTTCTTGAGTTTCGTGTGGTCTGTGGGTTGTATCTTGGGTATTCTGTGCTTTTGGGTAATTTCCACTTATCAATGTGTGTTCTTTTCCAACATCCAAAGTTTGAGACTTTATTTCCTAAACATGACATTATACTTTGTGGTCATTAGACCCACTAAATATTGATGTTCCAAATGTTATTATTTTTCGAAATGAATAGAGTGTATGTTTAATTTGTTGATAATGTCTCTACAGAAACTCTCCTCACTCTCTTTTGCTTCATATTTCTCTTAAAATAATTAGGCAGTAGATCTGTATTAGTGGTTGAATTCTTACCTAGGATATAAGAGGACATAGTTCAATCTCCAGCAGTCACACACACTCACACACACACACAGACACATGAAAGTAAAATAAATGTCCTCCTTTGACTATTAGTATAATAAACTGTTAGATAACTTAGGAATTGATATTGGTGTCTTTTATTTATATAGAAAGACAGAAAATGTTAAATACCACAGTTTATGTTTATAGCCGATTTCCTTTGTATATCAACTATAGCCATATTTTTCATTTTTTATAGAAATCAAAATTATAAGTTCTGACATACTCATTTCATTTATAAGAATTTATGTACCCTCTTATTTTATACATCTTGGTAGTGTATGATTATCAGCATTTCAATTAATTTTGAATTCACTGTGTTATATTTATGTAACCTGATTTTAGATATTTGAGGATTTCTTTATTGAATTTAAATTTAGAGTTAAAAAACTAGAATAGTTACATATTAAGAAGTAATAAGGTAATATCTTCAGAAAAGTTAGAATTGCAAGTATACTATATGAAATAATTCAATTCGTTTTTCTTCAAATTTGGCATAGAAACCAGTTTTTACATGTTAATCTAATTTTTCTTGTTGAAGTACCAGAGATAATCAAATTTCTAGGTAGAAATATTTAGCCTGCACCACAGTTTTGGGTATTTTAGTATTACATTGGCTGTATTGATTTTAGAGGTGTATCAAGGCAGTACACCATGGTGTGGAACACTTGTAAGTGTGCATGTCTGTGGATAAGTATTTGGATACAGTGCAGATATTCACAGAGGCTAACAACATCAAACTTCCTTGGAGCTGGACTTCTAGTAGGTTGTAGGTTGACCACATGAGCAGATGTTCTCTGTACTTAGATCAGTTGTGGTTTTCTATAATCCTGTCTCAAAGAGAAGTGATTAGAAGTGAGTACTTCACTTCATTGTGTGCATAATGATAGATTTTACGGATTATGCTGTCGGAGTCCACATGATCAGAATCCTCAGCTGAAAGCAGGGATATCTGGATGCACATAATAAATATACACACTAATTTTTGGATACAAGCTGACAGGCAAATTTTTCAAGGTTTAAAGTTTCTCTCTCACTCTCTGTTTTTTTTTCTTTCTCCTTCATTTGCTTGCAGCTTGAGGGTGTACACACTCTGCGTTCTCCTGCACACTCTGCTTTTCTCTTGTACTTTTCCTTTCTTGAACTCCCACACTCCTACTCACCTCTGTGTGTTCCCCTCTCGCTCTTACACACACTTTTCACACAATCTCACATACACTGCACACATACCACATGTACTCTCCTTTCACTCACACACACACTCTCCACACATATCTCACATTCTCTCTTCACTCACTCTTTACATGCTCTTCTCATGTTCTCTCACTCTCTCTCTACATGCTCTTTCATTTGCCCCCTCATTTGCTCTCTCTTACTCTCTCTCTCTCTCCCTCACACACTTTCTCTCATGCATTCTCACCACATTCCAGTTCACATATTTCTCCACTTCTCTCTTGCTCCAGTCTTTTATTGATACTCCAAAATCAGGTAAAAAAAAAAAAGACATTGTATAATTATTGCCAAATCAAATTTTAAAAAAAATAACCACATCCCACAAAGAATTAAGAATTATAATAGTTCTCCAAAGTTTCAAGCTTCCTTTTTCCCAGTTGTGTAGCCAAAATAATAATAATTGCAAACTTATCATTATTTAAACTTTAACTTTTTAACTTATTATACTTCAGAGCTTAGATCTCCTACTAAGCTCCTTAGGTCAGCTACTTGGATTTTCCTGTGTAGTTCTGATGATAAATGACATGGGCAAAGATGCCAGGCAGTGGCCAGAAAGAATCAAGTTAACCCTTAACTCAATTGTTCCACTAGTTTTCCACTTGTACACTGCACACAATGACACTCCTAAGATTCCTAGTGTTTTGATTTAGCTTTACTAGTATAAGATTTTATGTATTCTATACTTCTGTATCTAGGAACCCATCTTAAATGTTATACAAAACTTATTTCATAACTTCAAAATATTTTTTCCTTTCTTCGGGACCCAGCGTTGGCTCTATTTAATTTTCTAATAATCTCTTCAAATTTTCATTGCAATTCAAGCATTAATCTGGAACTACCATTGTGCAGTTATTGCATTGTTTCCAAGATGAGAACACACAGAATGCTCCTGGGGCATTAGGACTCTGTTGTGCTGTGCCCTATGCCTCAGGTTTTATTTGTTTAAGAATCATTACATCAAGGAACTCCTAGTTTCACAGAATTCACCAGAGCAGAAAGAGAAAGAAGTAAGAAAGTAAGATATAATAGAACAATTATGCATACCAAGGCCAACTGAAAAACAGTCATGCACAAATGAAATCTATACAGCCATTGTCTAGGGCTAAGGTTAGGAGAAATGGGAACAATTGTTTTTTTTTATAAAGAGCTGTCACAGGGTACTGAGATGTCTCCATCCCAGCCTACTGCAGGTAGTCCCCTTATTTCAAATGGTGGGTCCCCTGGAGGGATGTGTCTCCTGCTTCTCAGGGTCCCAGACACCATCCTCTTTACAAGGAGCTTATGTGGGCTTCTGAGATGTCTCCATCCTGGTCTACTACAGGCAGTCCTTGTCATTGTATGCTGTCCACAGCATTATGCTAGTATAACTCAGTGGCAATAAGATCTTCTCCAAGACTTAGCCCAAGGAGTTAGCTAAGTTTCTAATACCAGGCATGATGTTGCTCTTACAGACATAGTCAAGAAGCAACCAAACATTAAAAATAAATAGATAGATAGGTAGATAGGTAGATAGATAGATAGATAGATAGATAGATAGATAGATAGACAGACAGAACAAAAAATAAAAACACTTTCCTCAGAATTGTCAATTGTTTCATTACTAGATGGGTAACGATGACCCTTAAAGAGTATTATATTATAACATGTTGTTACTAAATGATGTATAAAAAATAATTTTCTTAAATATTCTAATACCATAAAAATGCATGATAAAATTTTAGTATAATTTAACCCAAAAGTTTCTGAAATGAGTTTTGATGGGAATTTAATAATCATGTTAGAAAACCCATTGGCAATGACTGGTATCAAGATTGAGTTTCTAATGAATTTAAGCTGAGAATAGCCATATATTTGTGAAAGATGTGATTGTTTAAAATTAGGAGTAAGTTTTTCACTTGTAAAACTACAACACATTTTTGTTTGTCAATAAGACTTTTCGTTATATGATGGTAGTGTAGGCATAATGATTTTGTACACTTTGTAAGTTTGCCCTTGTATCTTTGAAGTATTTATTTCTCTCCCATCATATCTTACTTCAATCTAGATATGGCATTGTAATGCTTATACAAAGAAATATCTTCTCTCAAGTTTGCGTAAATGATTCTTACCATTTATTCTCTGTCAATAAATGTTCATCACTCAATGGTTGGGTAGAATAGAGAATAAGATGGGATCAGCACTAGCTAGAGGAAGAAAAGAGGGGAGAGAGGGAGACTCAGATCAGGAGTGGGATGAGAGAATTGGAGCCAAGAAAAAAGGATGTGAAGAGCTAGATCAATAATAATATTCATTTGCCATAGGATGTGTCTGGTAGGTAGCTAGATTAGCATAAAAGGTAAAGATAGATCATATAATTGCCCAGCTATTGAGATATAGTTTTAAATAAATATTATTTTCTGTGTAGTTATTGGAGACTTATAGAAGCTAAAGAAATGTTCTTTTGCATAGGAGACATTGTATTTAGGACCTTTGTGAAAAATAAACTATTTACTGTTAAAAAAAACTGGATTATTTTATCCATAAAGTCCAAATACATACTTAATGAAGCATGTATTATTCAGTCTTGGTTAAAATGTTCAATATAATTAATTTAACATAACTTAAAATAAAAAAATACTTAAGTAGACTATTTTGGATTAGAAATATTTCTAAAGTATCTACATTTTGTAAAATTATTTCATTTTAGGAAACATTCTGCCATATGTAAATATATTTAAGTAATTATAAGAGTTGTCCACTCATAAATCATTATTTTCAATGCTGAAATCATTTATACTCAAATGAATAAATATATTAGGTGTTTTATTAACAGTGAACAGGGAGACAAGAATTACTTAAATATGTATTTAATCAGCATACAAACACTAATATCTAGAGGAGATTTTATTTGTGATCTCATTTTCACTATATTTATGTGACTCAAAATCTAAAGATGTGATGTCACAGGAGAAAAAGAAGAATTAATAAGGAGGATGTGAAGCAATAGTTTATGACATAAGCAATATTCAGTATGTTAATCTTTATTTCAATTTCTAGTAAGTCTACAGGAGGTGCCTCATAATTTAAAAAATATTGTCAATTCCCTACAATTTGAAATTTTTTCTATTTAAATATCATTTTATCTTACTTGCTTAATTTTTATGCTTCTTCTTACTTTGGATCTGTTAATTTATTTGTAGGAATTTCTGTAATTACATATAATTAATTTACCTTCTCAGTGTTTAAAACAACTAGAATGTAATTTATATACCAATTCTATGCTAGACATAGAAAGCAAGCAACAACAAAGCACTTTGTTTTCAAGAAAATATAGAGGGCTGTAAATTTAATTTGTAAACCATTATAACTGGGACTACAGGAGAACATTTCTCACTGAGTGTGTACAGAGATGCCCTTGAACAACAGAGAGTAGAAACAGAGTAGAAGTCTCAATAGTTCAACCGTCATATAAAATTACATGGGAAAATTTGCTACATGGGCTTTGAATTTATCAGTTGCAAAGTTTGGCATTTTAGAATGGATGAGACATATTAAACAACAACAAAAGGACAAGTCAAAAACATAGTCGGCATAATGAAATATAGTGAAGAAGGTAAAGGAAAAAAAAAACAGAGTCAAAAGGTGTGTCAGAGTCCCTGCTGTTCTAGATGTTCCTGTTGTTCTGAAATCTTTTATCAAACAAATAATAAGAAGTTTTATAAACCTTTATCTTTATGACAATATCACTTCTTTTACTAGTGGTTCAGTAAAAGTGTTAGACTTTTGAGTGTGTCCATCAAGTTTCATTCACTGGCAAAAGGGAGAATTCATCCCTGTCAGAAGAATCATCCTTTTATTACAGAATATATGTAATGAAGACAAAGTGAGCATGTTTTCCCTGGGGATTGACACTGGATGAATACAATTTGAATACTACAGCTATTTAGTACTGACGATGGTCACAGAGTAACTTAAATAATATTTCTCAAATTAATCAAATATAGTTCCTTATTAGCACTTTTGACTCTATTAGTGTTCTGGTATAATTTATTTCATTTAAAAACTATTATTAAAACATATTAACATTGAGAAATTTGATAAGACAAATTTGGTTGGTTCATGTAATCAAAACCTGAAATATAGCCGGGCGGTGGAGGTGCACGCCTTTAGTCCCAGCACTTGGGAGGCAGAGACAGGCGGATTTCTGAGTTCAAGAGTTCGAGGCTAGCCTGATCTACAGAATGAGTTCCAGGACAGCCATGGCTACACAGAGAAACCCTGTCTCGAAAAAAAGAAACAAACAAACAAAAAAACCTATAATATAAAAGAACATTATCAGACTCTATTCAAAGAAGGGTAGAACCACTTAGCATGGTCAAAACATCCAGAAGGTTCAAAAAAAAAATATGAGAAAGATACAGGAATAAAGGAAGTGAATGGACACACTAAAAACACAGACTAAATGAAAACAATTCCTTTTTTTTTTAATTGTGAGAAGCCAAAGGATCATAAAGGAGAAGCTGCACTTACCAGCCTTTCCTTGGACATCAAATTAAAACTTTTCTGTAAGTAGGGAGTGGATATTGGAGAAGTTGGGGGAGAGGCAACCACAATTAGAATATTGTATGAAAATTTTTTTTCAAAAAAAGATATTAGAAAAAAAAGTGAATCCTTCAGAAAAGAGGAGTTTAGCAGAAGGGTCCTGATGGAACAAGGAGTAGCTGAAGAAGGGTGTGAAGATAGTTTTTGAAACCAGCAAAGAAACAGATACAAGGTGAAACAAAGGCCCAGGACACTGGTTGGAAGGGGAGGCATTTGAGAATTAATGTTTCTCAGAATCAAGTCTCTGCTAAGGTCACACCCAGGCTAGGAAAATGAGGTTGCTTTAGTTTACTTTTCTCTCTAAGTAATAGAATATTCATGGAATGATTGACATAATTAAAACTGGGAGAAGGTCATTGATTGCAGACTGAATAGCAGAAATATTCAATGTAAGGTATAGTTACTGATTTTATATCTGTATAGATTTTATTGGTGTTTGTGTGTGTGTTTGTATATACGTATTTCTTATATTTTCTCTTCTTATATATTTTATTCTGGTTTCTTACTCATTTATCTATTTCCTAAAGTTAGAAATCGGGCTTGTGGTTCACAGGGTGGGAAGGAGAGAAGAATCTGGATAAATGGACTTGTGACTATTTAGGAAACACTGCTACCACCACTTAAAGAACGCTAAAATTCACATAAGAAATCACAAATACCCATAGTGCAAAGAAAGAATATGCTCCATTAGGAGATTCATTAAGCAAAAGATCACTAAACATGAGTTCAACAATGCAAGGTCAAAACAGTTCTAAGAATTAGTTCATAAATTTCACTTATAATACTTAATAAAAATTGTATCAATTCACCATTTAAAGGATAGGAAATTGTTAGATTGGAATAAAGGGAATCAACAGTTTACTGCCTATGTGAAACACACTGCATAGCAAATATTCAAAGAGAAGTGATAAAATAGAATATATTTCTCATATCTCATAAAAGGATTTTAAGGTGCAAGTAGTCATCAGAGAAACAAAAGTCACTATATACTTTTGGAGGGAAATTAATGACAAGATAAAATAGAGTGTAATTTTGTGTGAACAGAAATTTGACTTACTCCATTCAACAAAGCAACTCTACCAGATATAAGGGGCAGGCAGACCACTCTATAGCAGTAATGGATGACTTCATTACATTACCTTCATATATAAGTAGATCATTCAGACATCCCCACGATATTGAAGAATGAAATATCAGAAATAGAATGGGTAGAATGGTTTTAGATATATCAGTAGCTATAGAATACACATTATATGAAACAGCTTACAGCTTAGAAAATTTTCAAAATGTATTATATTTTACATCACAAAACAAGTGCAGCATAGGACTGTCTTCTTGGGCATCAGTGGGAGGAGAGGTCCTTGGTCCTGAGAAGGCTTAATGCCCCAGTGTAAGGGAATGCCAGGGCAGGTAGGTGGGAGTGGATGGGTGGGTGGGGGAACATCTTCATAGAAGTAGGGGGTGGGAGGATGGAATATGAGATTTCCAGAGGGGAAATTGGGAAAGGGGATAGCATTTGAAATGTAAATAAATAAAATATCCAATTAAAAAAAGTGTTACTAATAACAAATATTTCAGGAAACTCATACAGATGTAGGTCTTACATGACAATTTCAAAGGATTATAGTGTGTGTGTGTGTGTTTGTGTGTGTGTTTGTGTGTGTGTGTGTGTGTACACTCCCTATTTTCTCTTCTATGCTGCCCTCCTGTCTCCCAGCTTATTACTTTCTTGGTTCATTTTTCCTTCAAATAACATTGGCAATTTTTCCTCCCCTTGAAGCTCAGGCTCCTGTGGTTCCTTACTAGGTTCCTTACTTATACGCATATTTAAATTTAAACACTTATATATCCAAAGTTTCAAATCTAGTATCTATAAACAAATTAAAACATAATGTTTATCTTTCTGCCCTAGACTACTTCAAGTCTTCATTATTGTTTCTAGCTCAAATCACTTATCTGAAATGTTATGGTTTCTTTTGTCTTACACATAAACAATTGCCTACTATATAAATGCAATATATTTCTGTTACCTGTTCATCTTTTGAGGATCATCTAGCCTGATTCTATTTTCTTTCTGTTGTGAATACTATACCAATGAACATGGATGAGCAAGGACATCTCTAATATGATGCCATCTTGTAGGTACATGCCCAGGAGTAGTAAAGATAGATTATGTACTTGATCTGTATACTGGCTGGCTTTGTGTACCAACTCGACACAAGCTGGAGTTATCACAGAGAAAGGAGACTCCCTTGGGGAAATGCCTCCATGAGATCCAGTTCTAAGGCATTTTTTTCAGTTAGTGATAAAGGTGGGAGTGTCCATTGTGGGTGGTGCCATCCCTGGGCTTTGTAGTCTTGGGTTCTGTAAGAAAGGAAGCTGAGCAAGCCAGGGGAAGCAATTCAGAAAGCAGCACCCTCTGTGGCCTCTGCGTCAGCTCCTCCCTCCAAGTTCCTACCCTGTATGAGTTCCTGTCCTGACTTCCTTTGGTGATGAACAACAATGTGGAAGTGTAAGCTGAATAAACCCTTTCCTCTCCAACTTCCTTCTTGGTCATGATGTTTTGTTCAGGATTACAATCCCTGACTTGTACAATCTTTTTGGAGCCTGTAAGGAACCTCTGTACTGATTTCAATAGTGGCTTCCCCAGTTTGTAACCTAGCAGCAGAGAGGATATGTACATATTACTGTACAACTAAGCCAATGTTTTACATCATTTAAACAAAGTTGTTTTAGTCATTCTGATGATAGAAAGACTAAATCTTACAATACTTTTAATGGCTATATATATTGGACATTTAAAAAATACTTTTCAGTGATTTTTTTTCTTAGTTTGACAATTCTGCTTAGTCTCATGCCTATTTTTAATTGATTTTTCCCCTTGGTATTTTTTTCTGACATCTTTGCATACTCTAGAAATTAATATTTTATCAAATGTATAGTTTATATACATATTTTCACCATTCTCTTTATATATTTAAATAATGGCATGCTTTCTGTAGTGAAACATTTTAGTTGTAAGAGGGCTCATATGTCAATCATTGGTTGTCATGCCTGTGTGAATGGCATTAGTGATTTCCTGTTCAGAAAGTATACTACTTTGTCTATAAGTTGAAGCATATTACATATTCTCCCAGGTTCTTTAGCCAAAGAGGCTCTCTTTTCTCCATGCATATTGTTAATTTCCATCCCTGAGTGGTTATAAGAATGGGAATTTGTATGTGAGTTCTTAATTAGATTCCAGTTGCTGATGTGTCTGCATTTAAACACTAACATGTTGCACTTCATTACTACAGCTCTACAGTATAGCTAGCATTCTGGGATGATAGCATTTCCAGTGGGTATCAGTTTTTCAAGCCAATATTTGTTCCTTTCTTATCCAGATTTCTATTCATTAGTCATCACAGTGTCGTGCCTAATTTTTATGCCATTACACACTGCCTCAGATCTCCTTTCCTCTCATGAGTAAGAATGGAAACCTCAGGTCATACTTATATGATGGCCAAGTCAGTTGATCACTGTAGGTTTCCTAACTTATTATAAATCTCTTGTCTATGATATAACATTGTGTGTTTATTAACTAATAAAACAGACTCATAGCCATAATCGTGTTCATCTTGGAAACATTTCTATTTATCTTTTTTTTATTGTTCAGCACTATTTTGCTGAGACTTTTGTGTTTACATTAAAAATGAGATTATTATTTTCTATTCTGTGAAGAACTTTATAGGCAATTTGGTGTTGGATATTTATATTGTTTGTAGTACAATGGTGATTCTCAAAACAAAAAAAAAAACACATCGAATCATATAAATAGGAGGTCATTCCTTCTTCTGGTACATTGCTCAGTTTCATTTTTCAGCATCTTAATATTTTCATTGTACCAGATTTCACTTCATTGGTTAGATATATTCCATTTTACACTTAAGATTGTTTTAAACTGATATAATTTTCAAATTTCTCTCTCTCTCTCTCTCTCTCTCTCTCTCTCTCTCTCTCTCCACACACACACACACACACACACACACACACACGAAGATGCTGAGAATCAAACATAGATTCTCTATAAGATCTGTAAGTAATCACAAATGTTGACCTATTTCTCTAGTCCAGTGGCTACCAATTTGGATGTTCAATTTTATCCTGATATTTTTGTACATGAATTTATCAATTATAAGTACTTTCTGGTGAAACATTTAGATAGATTATATGTAAAATCATCTCATCTGTGAATCAACATACTTTTGGTTCCTTCTTTTCCTGTTTATAAATTTATTTGCTTCCCTTCTCAACATTCTTACAAATAAAACTTTTTGCCGTTGTTTAAATACTGAATACAATACAAAACATAATTAGATTTTTAACAGGCTCTCTTGAATTATAAAGCAAGGTTTACCTGGTTTAATTGTGGTATTTATAAATTCATTTTATTTTGACTTTTCATAGGGGAAAAGCATAAACTCTGTCCCCTATTACAACAAATTGTGCAGTTTATTTTCCTAAAGCTGGGGAAATTTCTCTAGTCAGTACACCCTATGTGCAATAGATGAGGCTCAGCATGGAAATGCCATATATATACATATATATATATATATATATATATATATATATATATATAGCATATATATGCAGGGTTCAAATTAAACAACAGTCTAAATATTCCTGAGAGGATACTATCTAGGTTTGACATTTAAATCAGCAGAGAAGAATACTATCCTCCATAATGCGTGTAAACTTCATCCTACTATTTAGACTGCCAATAGATCCAATCACATCACCTGATTGAACCATATATATATATATGGTTCAATATTATATATATATAATATTGCTATATGTTGATGTGACTTTGTGGATAACATTTCAGTATGTATTTGAATAGCTCATAATTATGTGAGTGATGTTTTTCTCTGCTACAAAATAGCATACAAACCCTATCAAGTATACAAAGATTTTAGTCTGTTTGCTACTTCTGACTGCACTTTTGTATAAATAATCTATTAATAATTATTTACCCAAATTAAGAAATCTGTAAATATACATATTCACAGACACACACATGCATGCACATACACACAAATATATAAATATACACATAAGGAATCATGTATTACTTAATGTTTAGTTGATGCCACATTGCATATATAATGTATTTGTGGTAAAATATTGCTCAATGATATATCCAGCTAAATTTTTTGTATGTTATATGATGCTACCACAATAATAGTGTTACATAGTGGCACATCACTGAGAACATATCTCTACCTTTATGGGACATGTGAACTGAGTAAGATTTACTTTCCAGGTTATTTTAATTGCAAAAGCATATATTAGTGTGACAATTTTATATGTGTCTGTGGTGTATGAAGATGAAATCAGGGCACTTAACATTTCCATCTCTTTAACCACTTAAGTTAAAAACAGTATTCATACAAAATTATGGGTAGAGTGTAATATTTATTTCTCATATAAAGTTTATACAATTAATGAACATTAATCAAAGCACAATAATCAGTATTTCCACAGTACATGCATAGATGGAATTGACTCTTGTACTATACTTTGGTGGTAGTAGGTATTTTGAGGTACAGGCCAATAACCTGGAGGTATAGCGACAAAAACTGATGACAGTGCTTGATTATTAAGGGAAATCTTTTTTTCACAGGTGATGTGATTGGACCTATTGGTACTCTAAATAGTAGGATGAAGTTTATACGCATTATGGAGGATAGTATTCTTCTCTGCTGATTTAAATTTCAAACCCAGATAGTATCCTCTCAGGAATATTTAGACTGTTCTTTAATTTGAACCCTGTGTAATATAGGGGCTATGCACTTCTTCATAAAAACAAGTTTTCAAAAGACTGATCAAGTTTCTGACTTTACATTTTCAAATCCATAATCAGAAATGAAAATCATTTTGATACGTAAGTATCTTTGCAATTGCATTAGATATATTTACTTAGAAAATGATTTATTTGTGACAATATTTGAATGTAATATAAAAGCAAATCTTGAAATACATGTAATTTCCCTTAATGAATTGTATTCTACACATTCATCATTTTATTTAACCTAGGAAGATATGACCTAAATTTCACATTTATTGACTACATTTTCTTGACATTTCAAGACAAGGGCATGTAGAAATATTTAACTTAGTCTTGCCTATTGGATAACAAGCGAGTACTTACTGGACCTTCAGGCTAACAGAAATCAACGATTGTTAACTTAAGGAAATAAGGTAGTCCACCTCAAGCCTGCTTTAGTTATAAAGCACACTGTCACCCACAAAGCAGGACTTCACTGACTGAGACTCCCATGTGCATTGTCATTTATCTACTGCACTGTGATGGTGCGCAGTAGCACGAATGGGACATCCTACTTGATGAATTTACTCTAGAGACTGGATCATTCTCTTGCATTATTCTCCCACACAAATGAAACTTTCTTTCTTGTGCTTTTTGAGTAAAATGTACTACAATTGATTTTTGAAATGCACTTCATACAAATGAAAAGAAATGGAGTAGTTAATCCAAAAAACAGGACCCATCTTTAAATATGATGTGTATATTTTAAGAGCTTTCAAATACTCAATTACTGCGTTGCTAACTGTGAATGGTGTCCACAGAGAAAAGAAATAAGAACAAACATCTCATGGGCAGAGAGCTATTTCAATTCATTAGGAAATTCTCTGAAATGTTTTTTCCTACAAACCAGTATACTACTGGCAGTACAGCTAACAAATTCTATATTCTTCGCCATTCATTTCCTTGCACTTAATTGACCATTTTAGGAAAGAAATGGCCCTTTATGATAACAACAAGATAAAAGCTGGTGACTGACTGAAATGCTTGAGTACAGCTAGCTAAAACCACTTTCCACTAATGGAGACCCAAATGAAAGGCTCGAAAGCCTCAGCCAATTGTGGAGAAGGTCAAGCAAGTTTTTTTTTCTTTTATCTCCTTTTGAAACTCATAAAAAAAACAAAATGTTTTCATGATGCATCAGTTTTTAAAAGGTATGAGAGAAAACAGAAAAGATTCCATCAAAAATTGATTTTGCAGTGTACCTTATTATCATGCACTATGCATGGTGGGTTATGGAAAATTGATATTATTTTAAAAGCCTTTCTTCACTACTATTATGCTGTCAGCACAAGGTTATACCATGCACGTAAAACCATGCACATTCATTAATAGTTTCAGACGTTGGCAACAAAATATATTGTGAACTAAGTATTTTATAAGTAAGAATTATAGAAGGATTTAAATTAAGATTTCTCATAAATCATTAACAAGTTTATATTTAGTGATTACAGAGGAGTATATAAAATAATGTATTTTAGAATTTTATACATATATATTTTATTAAAAGTATGTGTATATTGGTTTATAGGATGACTATATATATATATATATATATATATATATATATATATATATATTATGATTAGTAGTATGCCATTTAATGAATATAATCAATGTGTAATATTTTGTAACTCTGTATTATTTAGCATTCTGTGAACACATTTAACAAGTTCTTATTTAGATGCTCCTGGATGAATTAGTAAAGAAGCCACATCAATAGGATGTTTATCCAGAATCATTAAAGAAGTTTACATTCACACTCTAATGAAAAAGATAAGAAGCAGGAAAATGAAATATGGAATTTCTAGGAACTTTTCCAAATTTCAGGATCATATTATACAAATTCAGAAATTTTTCCTTCTTATTTTTTTCTCTAATCACCCTCTATGAATGTATTCTTTCCTTCTTGTGAAAACTAGTTTATGTCCAATTTCATCTTTCCTTTACTAATTCTCAAAACAAATCATAGTGGGGAAACAGCATTTCTGTTTCCTTGAGATTTGCATTTTCCATTTTCATTATTTAGTATAGTGGATTTTTTTTCATTTATTCTTTAAGAAAGTTTAGAACGCTTGATATTACTGAACATAGATTCTTTATAATGAATCAGCCGTTGGCACTTGAAAGGTATCTTATTTTATTTCCACTTCAGTAGCATTTTCATGATCATGACTCCATTGAAAGTAATACAATACTAAGTTTTAGCTTCCTCCTTTATATTTGCTAGTACTTACACACTTATATCCAGATAATCTTCTTTCTCTCTCTCTCTCTCTCTCTCTCTCTCTCTCTCTCTCTCTCTCTCT
>NW_021620885.1:5472398-5534617 GCF_004785775.1 Grammomys surdaster
TCTCTCTCTCTCTCTCTCTCTCTCTCTCTCTCTCTCTCTCTCTCTCTGTCCCTGCATTAGTTCTTGTCTTGATGTGGTTTGCTAAAGCTCTAATGAAACACCTTGACCATGAGCAAATTTAGGATGAAAAGTTTTTTTTCATGGGGTAGTTTTCTCCATCGGCCAGAGAAGTCAGGGCAGGGATACAGGTCTGGAGTGTGGAATCAGCAACCATAACATAGGTTATAGCAGAGTGCTGTTTACTGGCTTGTTAATCATGGCTTGCTCAATCTGCTTTCTTATCCTATCTGGTATCTTATGCTTAGGGTTGGCCACATACCAATCATTAAATTAAAACAATACTCACAAGACTTGCTACAGAACAATCTGATAGAGGTATTTTCTCAAATAGTATTCCACCTTCTCGGATATGCCTACGTTTTTGTCAAGTTGAGAGAAAACAACCAGCATAATTGACTACTTCTCAAACCTGTACTAAAATTATCCTTCATTGAGGCATACATTTTATTTCCTTTTTATGCCCAAGATTTCATGTCATCAATAATACAATATAAAATGTTCCCACTTCTAAAATTTCAACTTTAGAAGTCTAAAAGTCTTTAAATATTATTTAAATAAAAGACGTGTGAAGGTTTTTAAAATATTCAAACATTTTAAAAGGTTTGTCCCTTTAAAACATCCACCATCTCTTGCAAAGTTCAAACCTCTCTAAAATAAAAAAGTCTATAAAATATACAAATTCTGTCTAAATTGTCAAAAAGTTACATACATTCTTATTTAAAAGGAGAATAATCAGAGTGTAGTTACAATCCAAATACCTGAAAACCAAACGTTAACAGTATAAGATACTATGTCCAATATCATGAACTCTCAGTCCTCTGAACTAGAAAGGTCATGAACAGCTCTATCAGGCTTTGACATACAAAAGACATACAGTACATCTCAGAAGTTGCCTTTATTTCATAGGTGCTGCTATACTTGGTGGTATTCCATTAATCTCCTGAAGATGGGGTCTCATGCAAATGGGCTGTATCTTCATCAATAACCTCTACTGGCCTTTAATCATGATCTTTGATCCTGCGACCTGGTTTGCAGCCTTCCACTTTTCTCAAAGACCCTTCAGTCTCAATGCTTCCACTACAAATAACGATGATGCTACTTTTTATGTATTTATGTATTTATTTATTTATTTACTTATTTATTTTTTAATACCAATTTTCTCACTAGTTTCTCACAATGCCAAGCCTCAAAACCAGTATCACCTGGGGAACTTTTACACATAAATCATTTCAGGTGGGAGCATAGGCTATAGCCTTAGCCACGAGTTTACTACAGCATCTATTTCCTGACCCCATGAAACACTTCCCAAAAGATTTCCCCTTAATGACGCTGGTCAGTACTTTCTTTTCCTAATTAGCATCAACGGTCCAAAGAAGATAGAGGTTTTACTTTAGTGGTTTTGACTTCTTGTTAATCAAAGCCAATTCTTCAGCCCCAGCTGACTATAGGTTCTTAATTCAAAATATCGAACAGCCCCTGTAGAATAAGGAAGGGAATCTAAAATTTCACTCTGCAGTTTCACAAGTCAGGACCCTATTGTTTGCATTTCTCTCAGCACTCTTATCTTCCCAGATCCCAAAAGAACAGCCCATCAAACTTGGGGAATTCCACGGCTTTTTCAGCCGAAAGTTCAAATACTGTCACTTCGTGGTAGCAACTTCTGTTTTGGTTACTTTCACATTGTTGTAACAAAGCATTGTTTTCAAGAAAACTTATAAAAGAAAACATTTAATTGTGCTTGTAGTTGAGAAAAAAAGGTACTAAGAGTGGTGAGTTTCTTTTAAAATCCTAAATCCCATCCCTATGGACACAATCCCTTCAACAAGGCTAAAAGTACTAATTCTTTCCAAATGGTTAAACCAAGTGGCCCATGTGTTCATGTATGTGAGCATACGGAGGCCATTTCCATTCAAACCACCACACATAATTAACTTTTTGCTTAAAAAATTCCTCAACTAAATGGCCAAGTTTATTTCTAGAATTGCCACTAACAGGAACTTTAGAATGTGACATTAAGATTCTTGAGGCAATCTGAACTTTCTTTGCATAATCTTTAATATTTTTTCTAGCTTTCATTCCTTGACCTTTGAAAAACTCAGACATATTTAAATATCTATTATAAATACCACTTGTAACAAAATTGCAGTTAATAGAAAATAATTTTATATTAAGAGACTGTGTTTTCTTTAATACTTCTTAAAAGAGCTGGGTATAGTATACATACCTGTAATCTAAACACTTAGGGGACTGAGGCAGAAGGATATGATTTCAAAACCAACTAAGAATTCCTAAGAAAAACGTGGTGAAAAAGAAAGAAAGAAATATCTATGACTAGGACAAGTGAATCATAGGCAGAGCCATAGCGACCTGTCCCCTGAGCCCTTACCCAGCCGATACCCTGTTCTGAAAGATATCTGTATTCCGCCTGAACACCTACACTCCAGTGTCATCCCCTTCCTCACATCCTGCCTTTTTGTGTTTATAACCCCTGTGTGAATGAGTATAAATTACAATTTGAAAAAAATAAATAAATTATATTAAAAAAGTAAGAAAAAGAATGAAAGAAAGAGAGAGAGAAAGAAAGAAAGAAAGAAAGAAAGAAAGAAAGAAAGAAAGAAAAAAGAAGGGAGACGGAGGAGGGAGGGAGGGAGGGAGGGGGAGAGAAAGAGAGAGAGAGAGAGAGAGAGAGAGAGAGAGAGAAAGAAAGAAAGAAAGAAAGAAAGAAAGAAAGAAAGAAAGAAAGAAAGAAAGAGAAACGTGTTTTACATGAAACAATCAGAGCAGGATGAGGGAGGAGAGAGAGAGAGAGAGACTGAGAGAGACAGAGACTGACACAGAGACAGAGACAGGCAGAGACTGAGTCTGAGACTTAAACAGAGGTTAAGGATATACAAACTGTGCAAGATTAGTAAGTCCAAATTGGACAGTAAGACTGTGATTGGCTGATACGTAGGGAAGAACTAATATTTCTGTTCAGATGCAGTTTACACCACAATGCTTTCTTTCTTACTGGTGAAAATTGAGCGTCAGCTAAATTTTTCAATTGACAAAATGATATGGAGCCATACTATGAAGAACATTTGCTTTTCAAGTTTCACAGTTGAAAATTTCTTCTATAAAGTTTCTTTCAGAAAAGTATAGAAATTAATCTTTGAATATATATCTGTTCAAGTAACTTGGAATTAATGTTAACAAATACCTCCTCTTATACTTTGTAATACTGTTTTATGGTGTCTAGAATATAATTTAAATTTGACTTTAAAACTCAACTGAATTCATTGCCTTGAATATTCTTGTAACATGACCATGTGTGGAACTATGGAGACACAAAATCCACTGTAACTTTAACTTTTTTAGACCTCATATTTAATGATGGTTCTTAAACAATTTTAACCTTTCTTGCAATCTTCCACCCACCAGAGGTAGTGGAAAAGAAGTCTCCTCCACATGTCTTGCCTCAGCATATGCATCCAACCAGCCTGAGACCTTGGAAATGGCAACCAACACAGCATGCCACCAGAAGTCTCCTGGTGCCTTTCTTTCTATGAAGTCGCCACAAATGCAGCATAAGTATTCAGTATAAGGTGGACCAATACAGGAGAGTCATTAGTGTCATTAGCAAAGAATCCTTCTTCACTTGTCCTTTTACATCCTCGCCTTAATAGAATATCCCTTTTCCTGTGTCTATTTCAGTGAAACCTTCCTTCACCAGTCTGTCTTAGCCTTTCATACCTGTGTCTACTTTAATGAAACACTTCTTCACGAGTTTGCCGCAACAAAATATCATCCAACCAACTTTCCAAAGAACTCTTAAGTTTCTGCTTCAATCCAATCCATGTGCATAGACAAAGACTACCTCCAAGTTATAGAATCCTATTGTTGATTCCAAATGGCTGTTGGTTCCTAACTCAGTTTACACAGCTACTGTTAAAGGACACATAGTGCACATGGAAAAGATGTAAAACATTTTTAAAACCTTAATATTTTAAGTCTGGAATTTTACTTACTAATTTATCTTACTATTTGCATAATTATGTAAACTATGCACAGAAGATTTAATTAGAAATGCTGTATTTAATTTACTAAGGATTTATTTTGTGTGTCCATATGGATTGCATATGCTTTAATTGATTTTTTAATACTAGTCATACTTGTTTACCAAATTTAAGCATCTAAAAATACAAAAACCATACACAAATGATGAAGACATTTTCATTTCTATCCATGTAATAACAAACACCACTTCTTAGTTATTGAAACCACAATTGTGATATTTAATCCCACAAGACAAAAAGTTCAACAGCTTCACATAGACTGTAAGTAATAAAGTTACAAAAATGTGCATAGATTATATAAATAATGCTCTTTCACATAATTTGGATTCACATAAGTATTTGTTTACAAGGAAATATTGTTAAAAAAAAGAGTGTCTCTATGATTTCAAGTCCAGAGAGCACTACTGAGCCCACATCTGCATATGTATGAACTTCACATAAACAGCTTGTCTGTAGTTTCTGTTGTTTTAAAATTTTATGTTGTCAAGATATATTGATGTACCTGAAGACAGATCCTGTCAGAATGTACAAGCACATGCAATCAAATCATTTTAGGCAAAAGTGATGCCAATCTTATCTAAACATGGTCTGTCCTTTTCTCCCCCAAAGGACTTCAATTTTGCTTGACTCAGAAAATCATACATAAATGGAGTACAATTTCAGGGTTTCAGGTATAATGCTTGCAAATAGATTATGATGTTTGACTTGATGTGATATTTTTTGTGATATGTTTTTACCCATGTAAAATTCAATGAATTTCTTAAATCATTTCTCATTATTCAAAAATATATTATGCTCTCTTTTCTGAAATTTCTTGTGAACAGACATTTAAAAAGAAAAGTGAACACCTTGAGAATTTATATTGGTCATGTTTTCTCATTAATCATATGTACATACATATATATGTGTATGTGTGTGATCAATCTATGTATGATCATATATACATGCATTATATATATATACATATATAAATTTATACATAGATATAATCAATGCACAGTTTCATAAAAAACTTTGCCATCAGACGATATTGGCACCAAAATATGCTGCAGGTATTTTCCTATGAGTTTCAAGGCAAAAGACACCTCGTTTAGACTTCTAATATGTAAATATGACACTAACATATGTTGCTGTAATGTGAGACACAAGAATAAAAGTTTCGAAATAAATTTTGCATCTATCAAAATTACTTCTTGTCTCAATGGCTACATATAATTTTTATGAGCTTTGGTAGCAAAAAAGACTAACATGAAGCACATTTGATGAATTTTATGAGAAAAGGAAATCAATGAGGTATCTTGAGGCCAATGCTACAATATGTTCTTTAATTTAATAACATAGAAAAAGATTTCTGACTCCCTGGGTATGCTTTGCTGTCATAGGTCAATGATAGATACATGTTTACACTGTTTGATTATGCTTATAGCACGGTAGATATTTTGAGAGAAGATACTCAGCTCATTGACATACTAAAAAACACTGCATCATTAGTAGTAGTTTTTTGATATGCATATTTTATAATAACTAGAAATTTTAACTTTTTAAAATAAAAAATTATATGGGGATAGGATTCTGTTTCTCTCTCTCTCTGTGTGTCTCTGTCTCTCTCTGTCACTGTCTCTCTATGTCTCTGTCTCTCTGTCTGTCTGTCTCCTTCTCTCCCTCTCTCTCTCTGTCTTCTCTCTCTCTCTCTCTCTCTCTCTCTCTCTCTCTCTCTCTCTCTCCCTGTTTCTCTCTCTCTCTCTCTGTATGTGTGAGTGTGTAAGGTGTGTTTGAGTGTGCATGTGTGTTTGGTTTTCAAATTGCTATCCATTATATTCATTATTCTGCTGGTCATATAAAAATTAATCAGAACGTTTCAGTTTATCTGTTAACATTTGAATACATGACTAAAATCAATAGCATTTTATTAAAAGAGAAGAACCAAGAATAAATTCATAAGCAATAAAGAACCCTAAGGGTAACATTTAACATTTGAAAGGATCACATTGAATAGCACATTTAGTAGCCTCTTGTAACAAGGAATTACTCAGCATATTTATTTAGATAGAGTTTTATGAACAATTTACAATGATTGTATCATCATGTCTAATGAGATGTTGATTTTGATTTTAGATTTTTCCAAAAAATGAAATGTCTGCATTTTGTTCTTGATTAGTATATTTAAAAAATTGTATTCAAAAATACCACTTTTAGCCATGTTCAGAAATTCTGCTCCAAATACAACAGCATAGTTGAAATACATGGAAGTAGTAAGTTATAACAATTATAACTATAAATAAATAAATAAATAAATAAATAAATAAATAAATAAATCAGAATCAGAGACACAGAAAATTACATGATCCTCAAACAAAACACATTTTTCCCATGATAAGAAAAGCCATGGGATATTTGTGTTTTTGGTTACTTCAGGGGAAAGGAAAATATTGACATAGATTACAAATGACCCTATAAATCCCAATCAACAAAATAGGGAACAGGTAAATTGAAATAAACAAAAATAGATAGGTAAATAAATAAATAAATAAATACTAAATTATTTATCTTATGAATGTAGCTTTTATTCACCTGATGTAATTATGTTAGGGGCTTATAGCTGAATAAGCTCACCCTTTCTCATTCTTTCTAAACTATGGCTGTTTAGAATCAGCTGTTTTGGCTCCAAATCCACACCAAGCTGACTAATTCAATCTTGGATCTCTCAGCTTCTCACTGAATTGCTCAACTTGGAAACGTTGTCTCTGAATTCCATGAACTGAAATGCACTGACTATACTGACTATAAGTAGTGAACAGACTGACCTGAAAGGACCTGAGGAATTCAATTCTACTGCATTGCATAAACTCAAGTGAACTCTCCTCCATCAATGGATAATACTTCTAAACATGGCTGATTTTATACAAACTAATCTTATCTATATTGTTTAGGATTAAAGGTGTGTACTAAGGGTCTGTCTATATTACAGCCATATCATACTGTAATCCATGGCGTGTATGCATTCCAGCCAGATCACACAGACCTAGAAGGTTTTTGGATATAATCTCTTGCCAGAGCAGGCATATTGCTGGACTAAAATTCCTCTATTGCTGCAGTGAAATGCCATGACCAAAAAGCAAGTTGAGGAGGCAAGTGTTTACTTGGCTTACACTTCCATATTGAAGTTCATTGTTGAATGAAATGATAACTCAAAAAGGGTAGAATCCTAGAGGCGTGAACCGATAAAGAGGTCATGAATGGATGTTGCTTACTGTTTTGCTTCTGATGGTTTGCTCAGCCTGCTTTCTTAAACAACCCAGGATTATCAGGTCAGTGACGGTATGACCTACAACAAACTGGCCCCTTCTTCATTGATCTCCAATTAAGAAAATGCCTTACACCTGCATCTGATGGAGGTATTTTTTTAAAAGGAGGCTCCTCCCTCTCTAATGACTCATGTTTGTATCAAGTTGACAAAACAACAACAACAAAAAAACGAAACAAAACAAAATTACACCAACCAACACATGACCCATTAATGAAGGTTTGCACAAGATTCTAGAAACCACATTCAGCCATAATTGGCAAATTTAATATTTTATCAGCAGTATATAAAGTAAAATGTCTGATCACAATGAAAGGCATAAGAAAAGGAAGAGGATAGGAAGGGGAAAGGAGGGATTAAGACAGGAAGGAAGGAAAGGAGGAAGGAAGAAAGGGAGGAAAAAAGGAAGGAAGGAAGGAAGGAAGGAAGGAAGGAAGGAAGGAAGGAAGGAAGGAAGGAGGGAAATAAAATATAATAGGCTTTGAGCTTTGGTACTAGGACTACAATTACAGATCCATTGTATTAGGAGAAAAGATTAAAAGTCCAGAAAAAAACATGCAAATTAAGATAAGTTGACTACAGCCATGGCCGCCCTCCGACCCAACAATATTTCTGTGATACATTTATACTGAATGATCTTGAATTATATAGAGTGTTTCCCATCAGGGCAAATGCTATTGCCAATTATAGAATGTCCTTTCCAGTAATACTAGCCATTTCAAGGACAGGCATCAATCAAGGCCCATCCAAACTGTCTTTGTGATATGTATTGGAAAAATAAAATGACAAGTACTTGTCAGTTTTGCTGAGTCATGAATGAACCTTCTTCATCTTTGTCCACAAAGTTCATGCTTAGAACTGTAGTAGGCTAATTATTGCTTTACAAATTCCACCTCAACAACATAATCGTGAGCCCTCTGTATTTTGTTTCACTATTTATAGCCAAGACTGTATTGAAGAAACTGGCAATCTACATCTGCTTCTATTGATAGGTAAAAGAAAATATATTTGTGAAACACAAAAATAAACTACTCAAATATTCTCTTCAGCCACAGACCAAAAACCAAAATAAAATGGCACTGTGTGGTAACCCCCAATAAACAATGTATTGGAACCCTACCCCAACTAATGCTAATTATAGTTGAGACAGTTGTACATAGACTTTGATGCAAGTATAGAATATACAGAAATACACATGGTTCTTGCCAGGCCAATGAACACAAGGCCAGTTAGAAACCCAAGACTTCCACCTGCACCCACACTATCTAAGAAGTAGCAAGTCTCCTTGTCCTGAACCAGCATCTGACTTCATGTATATCCAGGAGTTCCAGGCAAGACAGAAGTAATAAAGTATTTGTTTCCCTTTCCTGTTAGGATGGTGTCAGGTGAAGCTTGGTAGAGTCAGGACTTTTACCACCATCATCCAGTGGTAAATACTCCTCCAAAGACCTCCAACAGAGTCTGTGTATACTATGTGTTGAACTTGAAGTTCTAACCTGTTGCAGCAAGGTTAAGGTCTCAGTAACTATTGCCTGTCTAGCCAGTCATTTTATACTGTTACTAATGTTACAAGGAAATTTTCTCATATGCTGTGACTACTATTACAAGAAAACTTACTCCTGTACTGTTACTAGGAACTTCTTCAAGCCTGAGTTAACTGTGACAGCAAATTCTGTTATGTTCCATGCTTTGGTGTTCTTGTACCACAAAGATATGTTCCTAAAGAAGTTATCTATTCCTAAATCTTGATTGGTGGAATAACTTGGCACAGATGTTTGTGAATTCTAGGCATAGAAGCTCTGTAGGATTCTGGCTTGGCTCAAAGGCAGCTTCTGAGTCTGGTCTTCAGCTCTTATCAATCAGCCTGGGAAAGATGCTCAATATGCTAACTGACTATGATCAATATGCTATCTGACTGTGATCACTGTGCTATCTGACTACGATCAGTGTGTGTGTATAGAGGAGGTTAACTCAAGAACCCAACAGAAATACTATGTACGAACTTACCTTGTATAGTTATGAGTGGATGCTTATTAGAGAGCTTCTTTCACTTCCTCCTATGAGTGAAATGATAGAGCCCTTAGGACTAACCTAGAGTAGTGTCATGAAATGCCAAGCAAGTCACAAAACTTTAGTAATTAAAAAATCTTATAATATAATTTTGTTTTTAATATGAATTTTATTTGAGATTGCTTATTCAGATCTGAACATTTTCTTAGATTATGTGAGACCTAGGTTTGAGTCCCACCACTGAAAATAAAGCACCTTGCTTAATGAAAAATCAGTTTACTATCAAGCCTTTCGTATGTATAAGAAAATGCTAAGATGACATATATTAGAATTATAATCTTGATTTGCATTAAAAATTCAAAAAAAACACAGAAACAAAAGAAACAAAGAAAAACATTGAAGCAGTAACGTGGCAAATATAAACACCAACATATTTTATTAATCAAAACTTACTTTCTTATAGAATGTATATATAGATGGAATAGACTAATATACATGGCATACTTATACATTTGCTTATTTAAAAGAAAATTATTTCCTGTAAAATAATGTATTAAAGAGGATGAAGAATGAACATAAAAATATTAAATCAGAAGTGATAACATTCAAATCATCGAGATTAAACTTCAATGTAAAAACACAAAATACGTGAAATATAGTGCATATTAATAAAAATGTTTGCAAAGAGTTTATGCTAATTATTTTAAAAATCTATTTAAAGTTTGAGAGAAAAGATTGATTATCAACTCTACCAAAGAAGAGAAAGCTGCCAACTTTGATCACATACTCATCATTGTTATCTGAACCTTTACAGCTTCATTCTCACACACCTTCTTAAATACCTGTGTGTATACAGGCACATGTGCACTTGCACACACACACACACACACACACACACACACACACACGTCTTTAAACAGTTCTACATTGATCAAACAGGGGCACTCCATCAAAGAGGAGAATATATTGTCTTCTAATCTTGACTCTGTATTCCTTATCCAAACTTCTCATGTCCTTGGTCTAATTCAAATTCTTCCTCTTCCTCCTTTTCCTCTTCTTCTTCATCCTCCTCTTCCTGCTCCTCCTTCTCTTTTTCTTTTTCCCCCTCTCTTTCTCAATATCTTTTACATTCTCTTCTTCTTTTCTCTCTTTTTTATCTTTCTCCTTATTCGTATTTTGAGGCATGGTTGTATAACCAAACTGGATACAAACATATTAGGTAGAAAACAATGGTTTTGAACTCTGATTTCTATGGTCACTGAAACTTTTCCCAAACGCTTGGATCACATGCATGCATCCTCAATCCCTGCTTGCTTCTGTAGATCATAAATGCCTTCCACACAGTTTTCTTTCACAGCAAGGCTACTGTTTACATGCTTGTGCAACTTTCTTGAGTAATTATGATCACTTATCATGCAAGATCTTTTATTGAACATAGTCTTAATAACTTCTTTACAATGTCAGTGTTTCTTTATTCCTATATTTTTATTATCATTTGCTTAACACAAATATTTACCTTTAAAAATGTTAACTTTATTGTTTCATGTGATCATATATAAATGTCCTCTGCATGCCAAAAGTTGTGATTTTCTTATATTTTTCTTTTAAGATATATGATAATATCCATGACACATCTAGATATTCCATAGCTAGAATGAACAACTAAGTTAATAAGTGTAAAAGTAAGGTTGTCTGTGATGTGTCTGTCTTAGTTGGAGTTTGCATTGCTGCAGCAGAACGAGAAACAAGAAAGAAGTAAAGGGTTTATTTTGCTAACATTGAAACTATTTCCACATTGAAGTACACCACTGAAGGAAGTCAGAACAGAAACTCAAACAAGGTGGTAGCCTAGAGGCAGGAACTGATGCAGAGGGCATGAGGAGTGCTGATTACTGACTTACTCCTCATGGCTTGGTCAAACTGCTTTCTTATAGAACCCAGGACTATCAGCCCAGAGGTTAAACCATCCACAATGGGCTGTGCCCTTCAGAATTGATCACTATTTAATGAAATTCTTACAACTGGAACTTTTATAATAATAATTTTTATTATTGTCATGTTTTGTATAAGCTTGCCCCAGGGAGTGGTACTATTAGAATTTGTGGCCCTGTTGGAATAGTTATGACCTTGTTGAAGTAGGTGTGTCACTGTGGATGTGGGATACACAATCATCTCCCTTTCACCTCATTACCCCTCAAACCTGAAACGTACTGAATTTAGATTTTGGGGGCATTTCTTCCTATAGCTGATTGAGCTGTAAGAATCACATGCTTTTTCACAAAGTTGGAAGTGATAACCCCATGCATTTGATAGTCTAACCAAATAGCTCTTCAAATTTATGCTACATACTTCCAAACAATGGTCCTCAAAACAGTGTCCACTTTTAAATCATCCCTAGCCATTCTTCAGGTATGATTGTTTTGGTTGCTGCATAAGTTTTTCAAAATACTATGCCCAGTAAAGAATAAATAATGCTAAGAGGCATATAAGCAAGTGTTGATAAGGAGGCACACACATATCCATATAGGTCCCTTGCTTATGAGAGAAAGGTCATTCCCCCAAAATTCTGTACGGTTATAGGAATGTTTCTGCCAATATGGCAAGTAGACTTCAACCCAAACTCCTACCAGATGGTCAGGTTCACCTTCACCGTGTGTGAATGGCAGGGGTAGTTTGATCTTAGACCAGCACAGTAAGGGAGTCTCATGGAAGCTAACCAGAGCTGGCACTCAAGTATATCCTGATCTTCATGTGATTTTTCACATTTCATAACAAGTACCTTTGTGTATAGATAAAACGCAGAAAATTATACCTTACAGGATAATTATCCTTGACAATTCTTACATTTTACCCTCCAGGAAAACAAAAAGCCCTCTAATCACTTCCAGATTTAAATCATCTCTGATTATCAAAAACAAACTAAGAAGGCATGATCTTTAAATAATAAAGAATCATTATTTTCCTCAAATATCCAGCAGCACCTTTAGCAAGACTTTCTCTATAACTATTTTGGTTAGATGATTTGTTATTTGTTAGCTCTTATTTGGAGCATCTCTTCCTCAAAGGAACAGGTAAGCCCAAAAGGGACTTAGTACTCACAAGAAGTAAACAAAACAAAGTAAGTCCTGTCCTGAGATACAGAAGCACAAACATAGCTCAAGGAAGAAGATTTTTCATCAGAGTGGCTCTCTAAACTTAGTCCATGAGATTCCAGTAGTACAGATTTTAGTATATTTCTGGGAGAATGTAGAGAAATTTTAATCCACCAACATGCCTGCTCTGGCAAGAGATCCCATTCAAAGACCTTCTAGCTCTAACTTATCTAGCTGTAATGCAGAAATACTTTGGATTAAAGTATGATATGACTGGAATATAGACACAACCTAAGTAAACACCTTTAATTCAAATCAGTATAGGTGAGATTAGTTTGTAGAAGGAAGCAGACATTTTTGCAAGTGACAGCTATTTGAGGGAGGACAGTTCTGTTGAGTTTAGGTAAGTCAGTTCTATTCACTCAGTGCAAGATACAGTACAGTGGAGCTGAGTTTAGTTCAGTGCAGTTCATGCCTCAGAGTCAATTGAAGCCAGAGAATAAGAAGGAGCCAGAAAATAAGAACAAATTGCCAGAGTTAATTCGATACCAAGCAGAGCAATTCATTGATAATCTAAGAAAAGCTAGATTGAATCAGCTACCTTGGAGAGGAGTTTGAGCCAGAACAACTGAGTTGAACTAGCCAGCCAATGTCAGAAAGAGCTAGAAAGGATGAGCGTAGTAAGCAAGAAGGCTCTGAGATAACAATTATATCTGGAGAATGAAAGTTTCTGTTAGAGGAGAACTTTTGGGAATATCTAACTTCAGTGACTAATGTTATAAATAGCTCAGACAGATTAAGTGACTCACTAAGGTATACTTGATGGGATGTATTATTGGTCTATTTCCTGTTTTGTCTGAGGCAAAGAAACTGACTTGGAGAAAATACAGTATGACAGTATGATGCCTTTTAAAGAAATTTAAGTAGTTTGTTAATTTTACTTACATTTTATTTAAATTTTTTATTTTTAAAAAAAATGTATATAGCTCATTTAAATTATTACAAATACCTGACACTACTCTTTTATGTATCTTATGTTTAAAAAGCTTTGTTAACATATTAATACAAGCAACCTCTTTTAAATAGCCCTATAAATAAGACCTTTGTTAACTGTTGAAGTACTATAATAATAATAAAAAAGAAAACCCTTAAACATGTGCATCAGCTAGAATGACATAGCATCACCATAAGTAATTATTGTTGAGTGTATGCTATCTATGAAATTAGTAATGACACACACTTCCTAACTACTATAAGACTATTTGACATAAATTTCAAAGTTCAGTACAATGATACTCCAAAAAGCATTTACGTTAGAGGCCTGGTAATATAATAATTGTACACATTAACAAATATATCTCAAAAATTAACATAATTATAAATATGTAAATTTAATACTATCCAATCCATTGTCTGTAGAGTGGGGATGATACTACAGAAAATCTTATTGATGGCAACAAGGGATGTATATGGAAGTAAATATGCTTTGATTACGTAAATTTTGAGTATTCAGTAACCACCCAACAAATATTAGCTATTGCATATTCCCATCTTTTCCTGCTTCTATCTTCACAATTATCAAGCCCCATGATGCACTACAAATTGTGTAGAAAATCTTTCCTAGAGGAAAAGTAACTGTCTGTACCATGGAGGACACAGGATCTGAGAAGCAAAGAAAGAACATCTATCAAGAGGATCTTACAGAATAATCAGTTCTTTGCAGTGCCTGTGTATGACATCCAAACAGATCCCAAGCTTCTTGGTACTATTACAGCTTGATTATACTAAATAAAGCATGTGGAGCAATTCATATGACAAGTTTAAAACAAAAAAGGTGAAAATGGGTATTTAAATTTGACCAGAGTAGTGAAGTTTTAGCATACTGTTGACGATAAACATGTTTCCTTTATTTCAAGATAAGTACACAATACAAATTAGATGAATTTCTTAAATTTTCAGAAATATTGACATAATATTCAGAAAAACAACAACCTGAAAACAATAACATCAGTTTTATTTGTTGGCACCAGTTGTGGACTTTGAGGTAGCAAACTCTCTTTGAATCCGTTTTCATATGCCCTCTACCACATATTATCTTTTCTTGTATTATTAGGGTTTTTTTTGTATTGATTAAAAACAAGATTTCTTAAACCTAGCTATGTGTTAATACCACAAGGTGTGTTTTGTTTTTGTTTTTGTTTTGTTTTGTTTTGCCTTGGAAGACTGATACTGATACCCACCACATGTGTATTACCTTTATGGTGGTGACATAGTCTGTTATAAATGATAGAAAGTTACTGGAAACACACATGCATGTTGACTACATGCATGATTTTTTCTTCCATATCTCAAAATGCTAAAGCTGATGAGTGCCAGGGCTGTTAATTTTAATAGAAAATCTAGGGAAGACTCTGGATCCAAACCCACCGAGTATGCCATAACTTACATTCTCATGATTATTTGATTGGTATTTCTTTTTCCTGGCTGTTCAGAAGCCAGATGCACATTGCATTTGTGACCTAACCTCTGTTCTCGAGGATGGCTCACTGCTTCTGAGATCTAGGATGTATTCTTCATTTTAAGAATTAGAACTTGAATTATATCTGAAAAATCCTTCTTTTTTGTTAAATAAAATTCATAAGCTAGAGGGAATTGTGAGTAGATATCTTTGGGTAGACTCTGCTCTCTTTACTGAACAATAGAATAAAAAACATTTTAAATCCTTGCTTTATTGCATGTTTTTTGATATTCATTGTTTGGCATGACTATAAAATAGAATCCAACATTTATAAGCTTATTTTATCTTAGAGCTGTTCCTCATTTCTTGTTCCTGGCATTGTGATTAGTAATGTGCTGTAACTGGTATTTGATGTTATTTCTTATGCTAGATTTGATGTTACTTCTTTCCACAGTTCCAATTTAATAGACCTTTGGGGGATTTACTTGACCAAAATTCCTCTCTATATTCAATCTATACATTTACTTTTGTTTTTGTTTTTTAGGATTTATTTACTGATTTATTCCAATTATATGTAAAAATAATGAGCAAAAGTACCAGTTGGTGGGGTTGATAAAAATGAAGATCATGTTTTAGATTGCCTGGGGTTGATAGAGTTTTTATCTATAGCTACCAACCTATCCAGAAATGGTGATATTGGTCCTGTAGAGGCTAGACTTGCAAAGCAATGCCCTAAAAGTTCATTAAATCCAGTAAAAAACCAAACAAACTGTGATTTATGTCTCACTTATTCAGTTGAAGATTCCAAGTTCATTTTTTTGCTTTTGAACTAAGACCTTCCATGGTTAAAAAAAAGAAAGGTATTTAGGTTTTTAATTCATCTTCACATGTATATGTTTAATTATGCATATTTTAATTGAACATTTTGGTAATAATTGAGTTCAGATGTTTCTTAAAAATCAAACAAATAGTGGCTCCCCCTGATTTTCTAACATAGGGCTTTCTGATAGTGAGTTGAAATTCCTCTTTACATCTTCAGGCCAGCCAGCAATCCTAAACCCAGTTAGACACAGTAACCTAGCTGAAAAGAAGTGAAGCCATGCTGAGCTATTTTGTAAGATACCTACTGATATTTGGAAATTGGACTGTCATTACTTAAATGGATTTTGTATTTTTCAAACAGTACTGATAGTTTTTCTCTATTTTATTCATTTTCGATATTCATTACGTTTTTCAATAGCCCCTTTTGACATTGTTTTAAACAACCCTGGACCAAGTGATAGAAGTACCCTTGGGCAAAGCGATTCTCCACAGCAGTCTGTATCCATGCCAGCTGTGATTTCATTTGTATTGAATCACAGTAATCCCTAAAACAATTTATGAAGTTGTTTTGAAACCATAATTTAAACTTATATTTTCATGAAATAAAATCTGTGAAGGCATTTTTGATGCTTCTCATTTTGTTTCTCAAGTTGAAGCTGTAGGTGAACAACTATTGGCATGCTTTCTTTGAATAGATGGTCAACAAAACAAGTATAGATTAAAATACAAATGTGTTTATCTGCAGGTGTGATGCATATTTCATTTACTGCCTCCCTCAGTCCACATGACCTTGTTTGGGCATGGGTAAACAGGTGCATCCAGGCATAGGACCAAATCTATTCCAAAACACAAGTGACCAGTGTATTTCTGCAGACTTAGGCCAACTAGTATCATTTTATTGACTGCAGGTGGTTACTGTGTACACAATAAAAAGCTTCCAGTTGAATGAACACATTCTTAAATAACCCTAAAGGTTTTTTCCCCTGATGGATGGAAGAATCCATGTGAGATCAAATATGGCAAGGCAAGGCAATTTTGAACCTACATGGCAGCATTGTATGTGCTTGAAGCCAATGGAAATCTAAAGCTTCTTTTCCAACCTCATACACATTTGATACATAAGAAAAAAAATATAAAGTAGAGTGGCAATTTCAACCTTCCCCTACATTCTTGAGACTATCTCAGGAGTATAAATATGTACCTACTAAAGAGCTA
Organism: Grammomys surdaster; assembly: GCF_004785775.1. Classification (NCBI taxonomy): domain Eukaryota; kingdom Metazoa; phylum Chordata; class Mammalia; order Rodentia; family Muridae; genus Grammomys; species Grammomys surdaster. The sequence continues at coordinate 5,489,415 of NW_021620885.1, forward strand.
AGTTGAAAACAGTGTTACAACTAAGGTACACGTTTGGATTATTTCATGTTCACTATCTTTCCTCTAACTGTCTTGGCTCAAAAGGTGTCTTAACAAAAGCAAATAGGTTTCAGTTTAAGTCATGATACTACAGTAAGTAATTCAATGTGGACACTTGTAAATATACCCCTATAAGTATTGATATGCACACTTTGGTCAACAGTAATCTATAGCCATGATGAGTGTACATAGCGATAAATATATAATATTAAAGAATATGTTTGTAGCCTTTAAAATAAACACTTTAGAAGGCACCATTAAACCATCTGGTTGTAAGATTATGATAGATATAGGAATAAAGTCTGGTAGTTGGTCTCAGGCACTACTATTGAGAGCAGACATTGTGTATTCTTGAATAGATTAGCATTGTGAAAAGTTGCAGAATTTGGAAATGTATGACCTAATTCAGTCATATTTAAAGAATGAAACTCTACATTTCAATTTTCATTTATAAATATTTTATGGTCTCTCTCTCTCTCTCTCTCTCTCTCTCTCTCTCTCTCTGTGTGTGTGTGTGTGTGTGTGTGTGGTGACTGTGTGGAGGTCAGAGAACAACTGGCAGAACTATATTCTCCTCTTCTACCATGTGAGTTCCTGGAATTGAATAAATGCAAACTCAGATGGCGAGGTCTAGTGTCATTTGTCTTCAGCCCCTGAATCATCTCATAAGAAAAATAAATCTTGACTTTCTTTTTATATAAGTATGTAGCCTTGACTGGCTTACAACAAGTTATGATCAGGAATTAACTCAGAAATATCTACTTACTACTACCTGATCAGTACTGAGTTTATAGTTATATACTACCATGCCTAGCCCCAAAGTTTTAATTTTTAAGGAGTCACATAATTTTACAAACTGACATTTATTGCAATATAAATTGTACATTAAAGTCTGTAATTTGTACAACATCAATATCTAAAAAACAGAGACAAATTAGGGGGACTGGAGCCATTACAAGGTCCCCTTCAAATACTGGAGGTCAGGCCTCTATCCCCGCCTTCACAAGATTAGAATTGCCACAGCCTTTCTATACTTAGAGAAGGGAGGAGATGTCAGGGGCAGCCCTGCTTACACACTGTAGGCCTAAAATCAGCCATAGGCCTAAAATCAGCAATAGACCTGTCATACATGTATACAAACACCAAGTCTTGGGTCTCAGTGGAAAAACATTAAAACAGATGGCTATAAGCTAATGTCAACAGGAGCTTTTGTGAAAATTTATAAGCCTGAGTAGTCATAGACCTTGTAAATAGGTAGCCTTGGCAGACAATTCCAACTTAGATAAGGACAAGCGAGTCATGGGCAGAGTCATAGTGACTTGTCCCCTGAACCTTCACCCAGCCGATACCCGGTTCTGAAGATATCTGTATTTTCCCTGAACACCCACACTCCAGTGTCATTCCCTTCCCCACATCCTGCCTTTCTGTGTTTATACCCCTGTGTGAATTAGTTATGATTTGAGAAAAAATTTTAAAAAAAGGAAAAAAATAAAATTTAAAAAAAAGAACAAAAAGAAAGAATATAAAAGAAAACAATAATGCAAATGCTAGGTAAAAAGTTTAAATATAAAGTATCAAATTGTAGATAGTAAATTAAAATTTAATGAAGTTCAGAATAGATTTGAAATAGGCATTAATTAGGATAAATAAAATAACTAAATTATCTAAGATAAATAAATAATATTGTCTATAATACTTTAATTACTTACCATAAATACTTGATCAAACTTAAAAATATTTAATTTGTTGCATATATTGTTAGGAGATATTAAAATTAGCTAGTGGAACTTTTGACTATTCTCCTAGCTATATAATAATTAAAATCACATGAAACTTATTACCAATAGCAAGAATTTAATGATTGATACTTTTTGTTTCAAAGTTATATCTAAATATGAAGTTGTTTGGCTAATATAGTACATAATAATAAGAGATATTGTGAACAATTAAGCATATGGTATGCCTGAGTTAGAGCAGGATTTTGCTAAATATCTAGAAGTGAATCTGTAGAAATGATGACACACTTGTTTAAAGAAAATCTATATCACATTGGATTTAATGAAATGCATAGATAAACAGCTGATTTGTAAGCTTTGATTTCTGAAAATTATAAGTATACAAAGTATTATCAAGTGTAAGAAGTAGCTTTGATTTGGTGTATTCTAATATGCCCCAATTTTTATATGGTTTGTTTATTGAATCTCAAAATACCATGTATACAAATATATTCAAATAATTCACCATATCTACTTATATATTGTGTAAATCATGACAACTCTACATAATCTATTTCTCCTAATATTTGTACCATGGAATAATACCTACCACTCAAGGGCCTAGATGTGTTAGTTGCATGTCCAATATAGCACTACAAAGGTTAGGACAAATCCATACTACCATTACTTTTCATAAGACATTCCACTACAATGAAAGGGATACCCCCGAAAGAAAATAGTTGTTCCATCCAACAGTGAGCAATGAACTCAGACTTCCAGTCTAACAGTCCTGATATTAACAACAAAACATGCAAGCTGTTTAGTTAGCTCTTAATTCTTAATTACATCTTGCAAAAGACTCCATATTAGAAGCTCAGTTTAGTTCTGTCCAGACAGAAATTGAAATATAAAAATTTTTAAATTCCAATGTTTTCACCAAGTTTCTAAATTGATCACAGTTTGCAATGAAAAAAGAACAAAGAGAGTACCCATGAATTATTAATACAATTATTTAGCTACAATGAAATATCAATAGAAAATGTATTAATTTACCAATTGTTACAGTAAGATGGCAGTACAAATATCAACGTCATTATTTTTTTCAATTTATTCAACTCAAGTTTATCAAAGTGTTAATTTAATACAATTAATGTCAGCCCTATTTAGTGTTATAAATCAATGGTTCTTGCTGTGGGCAACAGTTGTATAAGCAAACATAAGTAAGAGTTAGATATTTCCAATATTTTTCATGTTCCTTCTATAAGATTACTTATTCACATAACTTCTAATGATAAACATGTGCCCTATTTTAAGATATCCTATACACTCCCATGCAGAATTGTAGCAATTTGTGTCTGCCATGCATTTGTATAAAGCTTTAAAATCATCAAAATGTTTTTTAAAATTCTTGGTCAGTTGTCTTTGATGAGTATATAAAAGATGTTTGTGATGTTTCCTGGTTTTCCTAAGTGACTGAAATTGCTGAGTATATTCATATACACATAACCACATTGGACATATGATTTATTTATCAATATCCACAAATCTGAAATTCATATTCTTGCTCACATAACTTTATCATCTGAGCCTCTAAATGACTACCACACATTGACTGGGCCTTTCACTTCTTGCCTGTCAAGAGCAATCAAATAATTCATTTGTAGGATTAGGACTCATAGAAACACTAATATAAGTGTGTGCTGTGTTGCTTCAGTTGCATTGTTTAAGATGATTCATTTGATATGCAGCATATATCTCTGGGGATATAATTAGTAGGAACCAGTCTTCGTTAGAACTCATTTGTATTATCTTCAGTTCACTGCATTTTTCAAGGTCTTCAGTAGATACAATATTGTCTCTTAGCATTTACAGGCTCTTACTTGTCAACCTCCAGACCTTGTTTGTACATATACCTCAGAGGGTCTCTCAGTCTTTGTACTTCTGAGGAAGAGATGGGACAGTTTTTCAGTTTCTACTCCAAAGCATGAGGAAAGACCAGTGTCATGTATTTACTCTTAAATTTGGATAACACAGCCTATTCTTTCTCTGCCTGTGCTATGCAACTTTGAGTCTTATTAACAGATCATAGATTTAAAACATCATTTAATTCATCTCTACAAATGCAAAGGAACTCTTTGCCCTTCCCCAGAATTGGCTGATCTTTGATGTTTGTGAAACTTGAACAGAAGGCTTTTCAACTCATTTATGAAATAAGTAGATTTTATTCCATTTCTCCAGTAGATCTTGGTAGAATAAGAGAAGTTTTGAAATTTTTATGGTACGTGTAATAAGGAATAAGAATGAATAAACTAAGAATCTAGTCATTTTATTCAAGAACTTTAAAAACAATTGGTCACCTCTTCTCTACATTTACATATCATCAATTAAAGGGAATTTTTCTGGCTTTCTGAACTGCTTTTTCATACCTTTCTTACTGATGAGCAACAACCCGTGGTAAAACACTAACTTTTGTAAAAAAAAGACTACTAGTTATTATACAATGGATATATTTACCCATATTCATCCCAGGCAACAATTAATATCTGTTTTTCCTAACATAATATTGTTAAGTACTGTGGGTGTGGAAAACTTCTCTTTTTATCTTGTTGAATAAGGAGAAACAGGAATTAATTATGCCTTAGAATTTGGTAGAATGTATACTCCTTTATTACTGGTAAGTTTTCCACATGATGAGTTCAAGTAAAATTTTTTAAATTAAAAGTAGATTCTTCTCTCATACAATATATTTGGATGATAGTTTCCCTTATCACCACTCTTTGAATCCCTGCCCCCATCCATTTCACCACAATTTACTTTTCCTTGAAACAGAGGAAGACCACTGAGGGGGAGGGACAATCAAAATACAGAGTTGTGGAGCTCAGTCCTAATAGATACGTGTATAAAACAATTCCTAGATTTAATTTCTCAAGGAACATTGTAGAGTAGGGTACAAAAGATTGCAAGAACCACAGAAAAAAAGAGTTTTTTGTGAAAAAATGTTTTCTAGTATTGACAGAGAAAATATCTATAACTTTACTGCAACATGGCTTCCCAAGCAGAGCTGAACAACAGCAGCAGTAATTTATGTGCCAAAATAGATAGAGAAACCTCATTAGAACTCAAGCACACATCAAGACAATTAAAGAATGCCGAGAGGAATTGTTCTCTCAGAAAACAGCACACCAATTAATTGCCTCATATTAAATAGTCAGTGTTGAAAATGTTTATAGGGGGAACATTATACTGAGCAGGTCCTTTAGTAATATACATGTATTGCATATACATATTAGTCTGTAACAAAAATTAATGGACGAAGAATCCATGAATGAGAGAGGAAGGAAACTGTAGGGGGGCATATAGAGGGAGGGAAGGGAAGACAAGCTGTTGAAACTGTATTCTAATATTAAATGATGAAAGAAGTGTAAGGTAAACCAAAGTTAAAAGTATGTTCTATAGCAACAACTTTAGAGTCATCACCAATTATACAAAAGCACAGGATTGAAATAAACAAACAAAAATTGAATTGTATCATTTTCCAGGTTTTTGTTACCCTTCTAGACTATATATAACATAAATGAAGAATTTTACTTAACTGCATGTGCCTTTTCCTTTTTAAAATGAAGTAAAATATAGTAGGATAAGTCAAAAAACCTAATACTTCCAAAATAAGCAAAATAAAGAGAAGAGAAAGAACTAAAGAGAAGGCAGAATAAACTAATTTCCAAAATTCCACATATTCAGTGACTCTCATAAAAACTCTAAACTTAAAGCCATAATATATACTCAAAAGATATGTAGGGTAAAAAAAGAGAAGCAAAAACATATCTGCAATAATGTATTTCAATTAATTAATGTATTAATTACTAATCAGTTATATTAATTAATGATTAATAATTAAATTTTAATTAAATACAATAATGTATTAAGTTAATTAATTAAAATAATGAAATAAATTAAAATGAGATAAATTAAAAGAACAAGGAGATCCTGGACAAGGCATTATGGGTAACTGAAGCTCCCTGAGTTTATTTTATGTTTGCTATCTATTTCGTCACATGCAGCCTAACATTAACGGTAGTTGTTTCCCTACTAAGTATTCATTGCAGAAGCTAAATTTTCATTTGTAAAGTAGTTAGAAATTGGAGTTATTAGGAATGGGGGAATGTATCTACTTCTCTTTTCATCTCTTGGATTTTAATTAGTGCAGATTCTTCCTGGTCCAGTGCAAGCTACCTCAGTTTCTCTGAGATGCTATGTGTGGCACTGATCATAGGATTTAGAGGGCCTTGCTGCTTTCTTGATATCATTTACCCCCTCTGGTTCTTACACTCTTATGTTTCGTGTCCTGTGAGGTTCTCTGAGTCATGAAGGGAAGGACTTGATGGAGACATTCCTTTTAGAGCTGAGTGTTGTAAAGGTTCTCACTCTGCTTAATGTCTGACTGTGGGTCTCCATATTTCTTTCCATCTGCTACAGATTACTTCTCTTATGGGTGTTGAGCAAGACAATGATCTAAGAGTAAGGATGAGGTCATCAGGAGTCATTTTAGTGCCGTGTTATATTTTTCTTGTTGTTACTTGTTATATTTTGTTTTTTAACAGTAGTATATAGAGTTCCCCTAGATCCCTGGGCTATCTAGTCTCATGGTCTTAGTTACCCAAACACTCTTAGATATTGGTTCCATATTCTCAACTGGGCCTTTGGTCCAGTCAAATATTGGTTGGTTACTCTCATAAACATTGTTCTATCATTGTCCTAGCGTATCTTACAAAGAGAACGCCATTGTAAATCAGAGGGTCTTTGGCTAAGTGTGGTGGTTGCAGTAAGAATGGCTAAATAGGCAGCTATATTTGAATGCTTAGTCATCAGGGAGTAGATCCCTTTGATAAGATTAGAAAAATTAAGAGGTTTGACATTGTTGAAGAAAGTGTGAGGTTGGCAGTAGGCTTTGAGTTTTCAAAAGTTCATGCCAGATTCAGCCTCTCTCCCTGGCAATGGACCAGGATGCAACTGTCAGATGCTGTTTCAATGTTTGGCTGCATGCCATTATGCTTCCCACTACTATGAAAATTGACTAAATTGTCTGGATCTATTAACAAGCCCATAATTAAATTATTTATTTCATAAGAGTTGCCTTGGTCATGGAGTCTTTGCACAACAATAGATCAGTGCCTAAACAGTTGGTGTTCATGTTTCTCCTTTGATAGTATACAAACTGCCTTCCTATATCAAAGACACTTGCATACAGGTATGAAGGCTCCATACAGGCACCAGGTCAGAGTCTTGCTTGTATGTGTTCAGGGTTGTGTAAGAATTATCTTAAAAGAACTTGTATTCTGTTCATGGAGAGCAAGCTATAGTCTTGGCAGCCATTTTGGTTGTTCGGTTTTTCTCATTGGATGCCTTTAACATTTGCTATTTCTCCTCTTTTTCTTGGGATAGTACATTCCTTAAATTCTTTGTAACATATTGACAATAGTTCAAGTTGAGTAATGCTGGTGTTTGTGTTTCTATGTTAAGAAGGACTTAAATGTTCTTCAATAAACATTTGAAGAAATAATGGCTTCTTGCTAATGACATTTTCCACAAAGTTCATCCTAAGCATATTATATCCCATGCCAGAAGAAAATATATTTTGAAGCTTTTCTCATGTTTCTGACCACCTCAATCAAAGATATATTGTATCAATAGTCTAAACACCTCCATTTATAGGGATTCAGAACATCAATCATCAGCTTTATGTTATCCATTTACCATGAGGTTGCTCAAAGATGATTTTCTCTGCCCTTCACTGATTTTGCTGTATCTATGGTGATTGAAACTGGCCAAACAATATGTATAAAAGACAATCTTACATATAAATTCTTTATTCTTTAAATATTAAGATTGAGATCTTAATGTATTTAAAAAATGTAAAATACAATTAAATTCAATATTTATGGAAGCATTGAGACAAACTCTTATGGCTCAAAAGACAAGAAAATTTAGACTATGCTTTAAAATCATGACTCAGAGTAACCTTTAAATTAGAAAATGTTTTATAATATGCTGCATGCCAAATTACAGATAAATTTAATGTAGTGTTAATATGGACTTTTTTATGAAAATAGAGAAATGCCATGATATGATTCTTATTATTTCTTTTGTTTTAGAGTTTAGATTCTAACTGTACCATTTTCCTTCTTCTCTCCTATACTTCCTATATACCCTACCTTGCTTTTATTTCAAATTTATGGCCTCATCTATCATTAATTCCTATGACACATACAAACATACACTGACACACACATGCATTTAAGCATACACACATGCACACACACATATAAATATGCACACATATATGTATGTGTATATATATGTATATATACATACATACATATACATAATATATACACATATATTACCTGAAGCATAAGTATAACAAACTTAGTATAATTTGCTCAATATGTATAATATGACTTGTATGTATATAATCAGGGATGACCATTGTATATTGGATAAACAGTTGGTGTCTCCTTTCCTGGGAGATACTTTCTCCCTTCTTAGCATTTCTTAATAGCCTGTAGTTCTTTGTGTAAAAGTGATTCTACCTGAGCTTTTCTCTGCACCTCACCCCATCCCCCATCCACTTTTTGTTGTTATCCTTATTCAAAACATATTTAGGCAGTCATGTTAATAAGACATTATAGGTGTGGCTTCTTTCATTACTAAAAAACAAAATTTTGTTTCTAATTTCCTATTCCTTTGGCTCTTAAAATCTTCCCATACCCTCTTTTTCCATTAATCTCTGATCCTTAGGTGACTGAACTTTAATATATATATATATCACTTGGGACTGGATTCCATAACTCTGTATTTTGATTAGCTGAAGTTTAATGTAAAGTTATCTGTCTTTTGCAAGGAGAAATCTCCTGGATGAGGGGTGAATACTACACTTAACCTTTTCTTATAACAATATTTTAACTTATTTAAGTGATAAAAGTTCTAATTTATAGATATATGCTCATTATCATCTGCAATTATAGGAAAATCAACTGATTATGGTTGCCCTATTGACTTCACCTTTCATTGTACAATAATAGGGTCCTGGCTAGTTTATTGTCAGTTTGGCACAGGTTAGAGTACTCTAAGAAGAAGAATATCTCACTTGATGTAATACCTTTTAAGGATTTTCCTGTCGGCAAATCTATACAGATTTTTTAAAAATTAACATTCAATATTAGTGTGAAATGTCTTTCAGTAAGCTTGGCAGATGATTGCAATTTGTGAAGAAATCAGGCTAAGCTAACTTTGAGGAGTAAGTCAGTAAATAGCACTCTTCTCAGACTTCAGTTTCATTTTTTACATCCAGGCTCCTTCCTAGACATACTAGGATGTCTGTGACCTCTCAGACACACTTTGATGGAGAAAGTGTAAGACTAAGTAAATCCTTTTACCCTAAGTAGGTTTTGGTCATGATATTTTATCACAGATGAAGTTGTCTTAATTAATGCAAATCTAATCTGTACCTTTTCATCAAATAAGTGGATTATCTCTAATATTAAGATGTACAGAATCATGTTTGATTTAGTTCTCAAGTTCATTTTTCATTTTTCAATCAGACTCAATATTTCATAAATTAACTCAGTTAATGTTATGTTGTAGCAATAGCTTCCTGACTGTAGTTAATAAGCATCCCAGCATTTACAGCAAGGAGAAACACCAATGGTAATTTTAGATGTCGTAGAAAGCTAAACACACTAGTTCTCTGGCATTCTTTAACATGAACAAAAGTAGCTACAAAAAATTAAAAGTAAAGGAAATGCCCAATACCCTAAAAATCATGAAAAAGCAATGTTTGAAAGAAGAAAAAAAATTCCACACCACCAACAAAATTAAAATCAATTTATTTGATAAACCAAGAAGTAAGACAAATACGAGAATATTTTTCGAGGCATGAAGTCTGACAGTGTCAGACTAACCTTACTGAGTATATAGTTAGAAAAGCATTTCACAGCTCTTTCTAGTTAAAAAGTTGATTTATATTAAGAAGAGTATTTCTCACTCATTAGAACATGAAAACAGTGAAATTTGCTTCACACTAATTTTATGGTAACTATTCATTGATAGGTGAAGAAGTGTGTGTTCTTTGTCTGAAAGAATCACCTACAGAGACCATATTCCACCAGGTAGACCAGCAGTCTCATTGTTTGATGCTGCATGATGTGTTTTTCTACTCTTAATTTTCTATCCTAGAAATATTTACCTGAGTTCTCATTAAATTGCCTGAGAATTTCTGCCTGAGTTCTATCCTCAGACTCCTTTCTTAACCTTTTGTCAGTATTTTCCCAATAAAAGTACATGAATATAGCTCATTAAATTTTAATGATAAATATAATTATAGCATCTATGCCCAAGATTAAGGTGCACTTAAAGTAACAATGTAGAAATTATAGGAACTAAAAATCTACAAAATAGAAGTTTATTACAAATGTCAAGACCTAAGAAGCTAACTTGTACACTAGTAGTTCTTTGCAATTACTGTGCTATAAAACATAAGTTCATATTTTGATTTCTTATTTACATGTTAATTAACGTTTTAAGTTTTAAGAAAACAATAAGGCTTGCTTGAGTTTTGTACTTCTTTGTACTGAAGAAATTTTGAAGGAGGGGTTTAATTGGGAAAGCTCAATCCCTACCAACCATTTTGACCAAGTGTTGGACATAGAATAAAGAATAGTGTTTTGTGCTTTCATTTGTTTTTATTTTTAATGGACACTTTCTTAAAGCAACAAGAAATTCAAATGAGTATTTCATGAATGGCAATGGCTCTTGAAGTCTGACCTATGTTTATACAGTGCATCTCAAGGAAAGAGCATTACAAACTTCAGTCATTTTCTTGGAATAGCAAATGATGAAATCACCAAAAAGAACAAGTAGAGAAACTACTTGATTGACTACTGCCTGGGCTGACAATTCCAGTCTGATGTGAGTCAGTTTGTTTATATCATACAGTTTTACTTTTACTTCTGAAGCAGGTCAGAAGCATTATCTCTTGAACATTACAGGACATGACACATCCTAACATATTCAACCAACTTTCATTATGTGTTTATTGTTTACATTGATTCCAGATAGTCACTTTATGTCTAGACTACAGACCCTTAATATTTAGAATTTAATATTGGCTGTCTCATTCAATATATTTTTCATAAGAACTTAATCTTTTAACCTAAAGCCATAGCAATTTCATGGTAATATTATCATAAGTCAGGGGCTTCATTATTTGAGATCAAAGAGTTATATTTTTTCTTAAAAATAATTTTGTTATGAGGGTAGGAATGTACCATACTGAGTCACCTGTAACTTTATGTTTCTCAAATAAATTTTATAGATATCTTTAATTTTAACATTCATAAATAATTGGTCTTCACTCAGTTTTTAAATTTTTTTAATTTTTAAGATTGTAACATTTTCAGTTCAATTCCTCAGTAGTTCCTAAATATATAAATGATACCCACAATATTTGTTTCCAACTTGAGCAAGGTACAAAATTATATACCTAATTAATGAATAGAGTAGACTGAGAAAGTGTACTTCAATTGCAATTGTTCATAGTTACCCACTAAAGATGTAATTCCTCTCAGAATTTGATAATATATAATACTCACTGTCATTCTTCCATGATTTTCTACTCTTGCTCTAAATTAAAATGATATTTTTAATTGTTCTCTTCGTGAGATAAAAAACTGGTGCAGCCACTATGGGAATCAATGCAGAAAATACACAAAAAGCTAAAAACAAATCTACCATATTAATTAGCTATACTACTCCTTGTGGTATGACCAAAGGATCCCACATATATAAGTACAAATAGTTACACAGCCATGTTCATTGTTGTTTTATTTACAGTACTTAAGAAATGGAATTTTCTATGACTGATGAATTTATAATGAAACCGTGGTCCATCCACAATATAATTTAATTTAGTAGTTTAAAATTTGAAATAATTAATTTTGCTATCAAATGGATAGAAACTGAATAGATCGTATTGAATGAGTAAACAAAAATACAAAATTCCCCATGTTATTCCTCCTTGGAGGATCCTAGTTCCAATATTTAGATATGAAGGTAAAATCTGCGGTAACCACAGGATCCCATAAAGACACTAGCACTGAGCTCTACAATTCTGTATTGTGATTGGTTGTGATTTTCTTTAATGATCTGTCTCTGTGTTATGAAGAAAATTTTCTTTCATGAGGGGTAAAGACAGTAATGTGGGGCTATAAGGGAAAATGCGTACACACAGCTGGTAGAGATTATAATGTCTTAGTGAATTAGTATTAGTAGGTTCTCCTATAATAACAATGTTTACTATAAGTGAGAAGCTATCTAGGTTTCCAATACCTGGCATGGTTTCCCTCTTTTTGAGTAGGTCTTAAGGTATCTGGTTCCATGAAACTGGAGTTATTGATGACTGTGAGCTGTTGCTATGTGTATGATGAGACCTGAAACTCAGTTCCAAGCAAGAACAACATTGTTATTAATTGCTCAGTCATCTTTTCAGGACCTTGAATTTCTTTTTTATAGAATAAGTGAATCTTCAATCTTTGTCTTTTTAATAGATATCTAATTAATTAAAAAAGAAATATTTGTTGTGTCAGTCAGTGTTTAAATGCATCCAAATCTTTGTAACATTTTATGAAGATGGAAGACAAGGAAGAGGATAGGCTGCCTATTTTTGCCAGTTCTATGGTGATGAACTAAAATTGAAGCTGCTGGTATCTGCAGTCACAATGTAAACCCCTTCCTATAAAATTTCAAGCAACGTGATCCTTTCATGAAATCTAGCATGAATAGAAAGCATTCTGGGAAATGATTCTGCGTTTTAGTTCCAGAAATAGAAAAAGGCCACAAAAGTATAAGAAACCCAAGACCTGCCTTCAATAATGAGACAAAGTTAAATGTAATAAAAAAAAGTCTCCTATGTCCCCAACAAGCTAGCTATAAATATTGTAACAGAGAGAATTCAGAAGCAGTTGTTAGCGTTCTCAAACACATTTATGAGTCCCAGTGTCATACTACCTTATGGCCATTGAACATGTTTTAAATTTATTTCTTTATTCACCAGAAGAGAAAAGTGAAAATGAATAAGTAAAAAGGGAAAGAAAAAAGGTAGATTTCAGTCAAATTAAATATATAATTATCTTTAAATATTCTATATTTTAATGAATATATAGCCTCTGCATTTGACATTAGAGTTTTTTTAAAATAAAAATGTGATGAATAAATGGTATGGAAATAAACATTATAAAATAGGTGGATATTTTAGACAATGAAGTTAAAGAAATGCTAATTTGTTAATCATGTTTAGTATTCTTTTTCTTCTTCCTGAAATACAACAAAATGCCCAAATGTATCTATTCATGAATACTGAATTTATTTCATTTTTTCAAAAAATGTATAATCAATGACAATATATACATAAGAGTATATGATTAAGAGCTTACTAAATTTTTAAATATATTTTACATCCATATTCCAAATATTGTTTCCCTGATTTAGAAATAACAGAGTATATTATTTTTTTCTACAATTACCTTAAGGCAAACCTTGGAGAGCAGTAAGAATTATATAAAACTATATATTAAATATTACTAAAGATCTGGTAATCTGTTATGTATGTTATATGTATTATATAATTATCACATGTTGCTATTATGTTCAGCCTCATATTTGTTCTCATTTTAATTTTGTATTTATCCTTTGAAAATCTATACATGTATTGAATTTACTTCCATACTCAAATTCCTTAAAAGTGCCCATAAAATTTCTGATCATACCTCGTTCCGAATTTATTGGATGCTCTCATATTATTTTATATATTTTTTTATATTTAAGCTCTCAAATGCATCTAGAGGTACCCATGGGTGTGGGGTCATATCATGTGAGGCTGTGCAATCTACTAGTGGCCAAACTTCCCCATACTGACTTTTATCTCTTATCTTTGCACACAACAGTTTCAGATAGTTTCTTAGCTATAAGTGGAACTTCAGGAGTCTCTCCATGCTACAGATTTTAAGTTTCCTTATAATTGCTCAGTTTATGAGTTTACCATTGTTTCTATGTGCTCATGTGTTTAACAGCCATCTCATGTACATAACACAGCATTTCATGGCACTCCTCCAATCTTTTGGCTCTTTGATTTTCTGCACTTCTTCCACAAAGTTCCTTTTGGGTTTAGGGCATGGATTTGCTATAAATGTCCTATTTCATTTATAGCTGAGCATTATGTTTCTTATCCTAATGCTTTGAACAGTCTCTGGATTAATCACTACTTGTTACAAATTGAAATATATCTGACCAAGGCTGGAAGCAATACAAATGTACATCCATAAACTTAAGTGCTTAGAAGGGAGTTTGCAAGCGTGAACCTTTAATAAAAAACCTGAACATGTTCTCTTCTAGTCCTGGGTTTTGACCATATTTACAATACTAAGCATGGATTAATTCCCTCTTGTCCAGGCTTCAAATCCAGTCAGGATAGTAGAGGGCAATCGCACACATAAACAGTATTACCACTATTTTTCTTGGTAGGTCATCATTGTTATATTTCAGGCCAAGCAGTAGATAAAACCATTTATATTGTCATCCTTATGCACCTAAATAGCATCTTCCAGAACCCTGAAAGTTAGCTAGTAGGGAAAAAGCTTTTTGGTCACTTCAAGGCAGATTTCTCTGTGTTCTTCATCCAAAGTATATGTTGTATTTAAGAGCAGGATCTTATCACTCAGTTATGGTCACAATCAAGAGCAATGACAATAGCCTCCTCTTTTCTGGTTTCCTAGAGCATCCATGCTTGGCAATGAGATCTTCACTTAGTGGTTCATATATTCTCAAAAACAGCATAGTATACTAACATGGAATTCATCTATTCAAAGTCTTTATCATCTATGTATCTATCTATGTATCCATCTATGTATGTATGTATGTATGTATGTATGTATGTATGTATGTATCTATCTATCTATCTATCTATCTATCTATGTATGTATGTATCTATCTATCTATCTATCTTTCTATTTCTATCTCTATATATGTACACATATAAGTATATGTATACACATGTACATATAAATATGTATATTTAACTACTTTATAGATTAATGGGGTTTCATAAAATAACCTTTTTCATCCACAGTTCATGGTAACTTACTCAAACTCCTTGTTCATATCTCTACTTAACACTTCAGCTCTCAGTATTATTCATTTTATTCATATTTTGTGTGTTCCATTATCTCCTATTAGACTTCACTGAGATTGCAAGACTAACCATTCCCATGTAGGAACTTCATGCACACTTCAATTTCTTTAAACCATTCCTTGTCCCTTTATTTATTGCTCCTATCATTCCATAATATGTTAGCATTTTTCTCCCAGTACTTCCAAATTACTTTTCATTTCACCTATATACTTCTATCAAAATATATTATCTCCTTGTTTTTATTTTAGAATTCAAGAAATTTTATACTTATCATTATTAGAAACTGAAACTTCATTTGTTGGGGGACCTGTGTGAAGATCAAGCAGCACATAGGTTACATATGTGCAGAAGGCCTAAGTCCAGCCCATTCCTGTTCTTTGGTTGGTGCTTTGGTTACTGGGAGACACCAAGTACCTAGGTAAATTGACTCTGTTGATCTTTCTGTGGAGTCTCTATACTCACTGGGTCCCTCAAGCTGACCCCCAACTCTTCCAGAAAACTCCAGAACTCCATCTAATGGTTGAGTGTGTGTCTTTGCATTAGTTTCCATAGGCTGTTGTGTGGAGCCTCTCAAAGGAGAGCTATGCTAGGCTCCTGTCTGCAAGGAGAACAGAGTATCATTAATAGTGTCAAGGATTGCTTCTTGCCCATAGGATGGCTTTCAATTTGGGCCAATTATTGGCTGGTCATTTCCTCCAGGAGCTGGGGCTATTCCTGAACTGGTTACCTGTCCGTGGATCTCATTCCAATGACTGAGCTGCCTTGTCTGGCCAGGGTGGGGTGATACCAAAGGAGTGGGTCCTCACTCTTCTCATAGTAGAAGTGGAGTGGAGAATGGGGAGAAGAGACTGGGGAGAGAAGAGACTGGGGAGAGAAGGAGGTGGCTTGAGATATAAAATGAATAAAAAATTAATGAAAAAAACTATCCTCAATGTAATTCTAATGGCTTTATAAAATGTGTTGATTGAGGAGTAAATTAAAGGAATTATTGGTATTCCAAACTTAGAATAAATAGCTAGCATACAGAAATATTTTTACACTCAAGTTCCAAAGCCTTTGTAGAACAGTTTGATACTCAACTAAGTTCATTTCAGCAATCATGTAAACTTACCTGAATCTACTACTAATGCACTAGTGTTCATTATGTTCCACATAGTAAGCAAATTTTAAAAGCCTCTATACTGGAACCGATTTCATAAATACTGCAAAGATGTCAAATTAGCAATGAGTTCAAGCCAAAAAGAGACGGGATTTTTAGCCTCCTTGATAACTATTGAGGCAGTTTCCAGCCAGTCGTGATCCCAATCCTTGGATAATCTAGACTTAGCTTGCTGTATAATGTATTTAAATAAACAGTCCTAATTTATTATAATAAATACTATGCTAAAACAATACCTAACAATTATTAGTATTTCAGTTGATAACACAAAAATATATAAGGTAAAATTAACAAACATTTATTTCAAGAAACAATAAAACAACAATAACCAAGGCAATAGGCAGTGAAACAGAACACTAGATCTAGCTATTTACAAGGGCAGTCACTGATACACATTCTTAATTGCATATTATTCATTGATTGCTGGTTGCCATGGCATCCCAAATTATCGGACTCCAGAGAAAATATTGATATTGCAAAAAGGGTTTCATAACCATGATTTTTTTGGCCTTGCTCCTATTTTATTTTTGGCCATGATGCCAATTACCATGAAAAGGAGAAAGTTTGTCTTTGCTCCTAATTATAAAGGAGGTGCTTTAGTGTTGACGTCAAATATGTGTTTTAGAATGCTTATAAAATTATAAAAATTACCATTTAATTCTTTATTTTGTTTTTATCTTTTAATTATTAATACATTTTAATAATTTTTTAAAAAACCTGTCCTTTCATAGTTTTACTAGTTTAAATTTCCACACATTAAAGGAAATACTAAAACAAAATATGATAATAAAGCTGGTTCTTAAATAATGCCCTAGAGAACTCTAAGAATGTCTTTATCTATTCCTTGCAGGCACAGACTTATCGTATCATAAGATGTGAACTCTATTTAGCTGACACTTCCATGGTGTAAGTGTTTTTTACAACTAATCAGCACCTGTATAATCAAAGGTGTGTACCATCCGTCAGCTTTAATGAAGCATTAAAATACGTTAATGGAACTTACTGCAATTAGAAAGTCTTTTATGCAGTTCATCTACTAACAAGAACATTTTCAGGATTAATAATAATGGAGTAAAATTTCCAACAAAGATTTGGCCTATCCTTTAGTTCAGAAATCCCACTGGTAAAACTTGAATTGTTTTACGTGTTTCAGGAGCTGTTGGATATAATTAATGATTAAGATTTTTTGAAGCATTAATAGCTCCTTAGTTGAAATTATAAAAGTCTTATAGTTCTTCTGTTGGGAATCAATCATAAAGAAAGAGAAAAAGAATAAATGAGCTATACTTTCCAAAAAGTTAAAAATAACATTTAAGAGATCTGCTGTTTCAGAAGAATTATTTTAAATGGAATATATTTATCTAATTATCCTACAAGATTGTTGCAACAGTAAAAGTTACATCTTAGTAGAAAGGCTGCACATCATATTTTAACTGAAAATGTTAAATTATTTTTAATAGAGGAAGGTAGATGATGGTCTTAACTTCCAATTCATAGCAGTCACTGCATCAACCTCCCAAGTAGGAAGATTACATATGATGTCGCTAGATTCTGCTGAAATGACAAGATTCAAACACGAGTTTCATTACTATATGAAAATTAATCTAAGCATAAGGAAATTTAAATGATGATATTGTTAACTCCTGATCACGTTGGTAGCATCCCAGAATCAATACTGTACAACTTGTAGTTTTATGGAGAGTTACATACAATGAAATCATAGAAATAAAGATAATGTTATCCTTATTGAGTCTATACTTAGAACTTGGGAAGGTTAATACATTAGCCCAGCTTTGTGACATTATTGTTTATCTCTATTGCTGGTGTATGCTCGGGTAACTAGTCTCCTCCCAGGTCCAAGTGTCCTGATAAAGCTACAGATCATGATTTGGCTTGCATAATTTAAAATCTTTCCTAAGCATGGTTTTCTAAACAGGCTTTTTAAGTCAGCATTCCTTTCATAGATCCTGTATGATTCCTGCAGATTAGGAATCAAGTCATCAAGCTTCAGGCATCTTGGTTCTATCCTTCCCCTCTCCCTGTTTCCTTTCACAAGTGCTATGCTCTTTTCCTCTATTTCACCTGCAACATTTACATGTTTTCAGTCCTTCCCAGCTAGCTAGGAGAGCCAGAGAGACGTCTCAGTGGTTAAGACCACACTTCTATTGCAGAAGTCATGAGTTCTGTTGCCAGAAACTAGGTAAGGTGATCTATAACTTCAGCTCCAAGGGAATCCAATGCCTTCTTCTGAACTCCATGGCAACTGTACTTATCCATGAACAAACTGACATACAGATAAACACATACACACATTTATATATTAAAAATATATTATATTCAGTTTTGAAGTTAATTAACTTATTTTAGCACCATCTTTATACAAAATATTTAGGTAAGGGCAAATTAGTAAATGGATCTAACTTATTGTCATTAGAAATCTAAAGTTTTGAGAGACAATGGCTTTGATTTATGATATATTAAATACTTACAATATATGTTATAGATATTAGAAAGGTATTTTTAGCTATAAGAATGCAAATGGACATTTCTAGAGGTATAAATGTAATGACAAGGGAGGAAGTCACTTCACGAAATAAAAATAAGAATGTCATTGGAGTTTCTATTAATATTTTACAACAAATCCTGCATATAAGTAAGTGGAGATGATTTCATTTAATTCCTGAACATGTAAAATTGTAAAGCCTCTAAGTATGTTAACATGTTTCTGGTACAAAACACACACACACACACACACACACACACACACATGATATACAGAGAGAGAGACAGAGATAGAGAGAGAGACAGAGAGACAGAGGAAGAAAGAATAAAGGGGGAGGGAGAGGAGGAGGGAGGAACAGAGGAAGTCAGAAGGAGAGAGGGAGAGGATTAACCAATTGTTATTTTTAGCAGTAATATTAGTTAAATGTCAAATAAAAGTTCATAAAAAGTAACAGAAGGAAAGTCTTCCTAGTGACCAAATAAGAAATGGGAAAAACATTTCAGTAACAACATGGCTATGTTAATTTGAGTAGAGCTTAATTCTATTTTCTTTTTTTTTTTAAAGATGTATTTATTTATTTTATTATGAGTACACTGTAGCTGTCTTCAGACACACCAGAAAAGGGCATCCAATCTCTTTATGGATGGTTGTGAGCCACCATGTGGTTGCTGGGATTTGAACTCAGGACCTCTGGAAGAGCAGTCTGTGCTCTTAACCGCTGAGCCATCTCTCCAGCCCCTAATTCTATTTCTAATCTTCCTAAAAACTACATTGAAATATATTTATCACTGACTTCTAAAGTGCTAAGTAATATTTCAACGTCTCTTTTATAAGTTTCAAAAATAATATTATTATTCAAAATATTTTATATAATTTAGGGCTTAAACACAAAATATTATTTGGTTTGGTTATGTTTATGATATGATCAGCTAAAATTTATTTTGATTTATTTTTATAAGTATCTATATTTTTAATTAATCTGTTTATTTCTGCAACTAATAAATAATAATTGATACATCATCAATTAGAAATGGTCATCTTCCACCAATATTAAATGTGGGAGAACACACGACAACAAAATGAGGAATGATACAGAGATAACCTGGAAGTCTATCAGAAAGAGGAGAGAGTATTTACCACAATTTAAACAATTTAGAAATGTATATTACCAACAGTTTTCCATTATCTTTTATAGTATTTACTTGCTTCTTATTCTCCTACATTTCTCTTCTACTTTCTTACCCCTCTTTCCTTGTTTTTTTTCTCTCTGAATTTAATTATTAACCAAGAAGATCTGTCCACTATGCTCAATATTTATAACTTTCTAATAACAATGCTTAATATGTTGCAATTCATTTCAAATTGTTGTGGTATACAGTCTTTGATATAGCACTGTAGTTCATTTTATTATATATTTGAATGCTTCTTTCTTGTACTTAATAAGTTTTCACTTTCTGTACCATTTTTTTTAAATCCTAATCAGCCAGAGTTATGGTCACAGATCAGTAATATAACACTTGACCAAAGTCATATGATTTTCAACAACCAATGTTGAGCAGACAACTTATTATCAACATTAAAAAAATTATATTTCTTCATTGCACATCATATATGGCATGCTGAAAACAGTTGAAAAAGACTAAAGATAGAGACCACAGTTTGTTTTTAATTGTTATGATACTTATACTAACAACTTTAGTGATTTAATTCCATTTTATTGTTTGTCTTTAAATTTATTTAACTAATAAATGAATACATTTATCAGTATTTTCTAATTAATGTCCATCTCATATTAATTATTCCACTACCATTTTCATTTTTTGGGGTACTTGTCAGCTTTAAAATTTCAAGTAATTAGTTGATATAAATAATATAAAAGCAGATATTTTATTGTTACTTGTATCATCTTCTAATGGCAGTTTATAATTTTATTGTGCTGGAACTTTCATATTAATTTAAACATAGTGTTAAATACTAAGTACAATTATCCCTAGTACTTACCACATAGGAATTTTTTTCTGTACTTATGATACATATTTGGGTTTGGAAAGAGTTCTCAAGAGAAACTTTAGTTATCTTCCAATAAATGTTTACAAATGATATGCTTTTGGGGGTCTTGGCAATTTTTTTCATTTTGTTTTAACTTTAATTAACATTATGATGCATATATTTATCAGATGCATTTTTATATTTTGATTATTGTATTTATTTTGCAAAAACTAATTAAAAGCAATTTACATACATTTACTTGCAGTGTTCAGATTTTCTTTGCCCTAAGAAAATTCAAATCTCTTCCTCCAGATATTTGAAGTATAAAATGTAGTGTTGGCATCCTACTTAGAAATATATGCACAAAATATTATTTACTCTTACTGTAACCTTTGTACATTGTCTAAGCTTCCAAATTCTGCTAGCTACTAATATACTCTCCACTTGAAGTCTCCAATAATTTTTGGTTCAACATATATGTGAGATTTTATGATGTTTGTCTATCTGTGCCTGACTTGTTCCTTCTATTTTTTTCATATTCATCTTCACTATCGAACATAAAAATGTTTTAACTGTAATACAATTTCATTGTATCATATTCTTTATAAATATGCCACATTTATTCCCATTTGTCAGTGGCTGGTTGTTTTTTGGCTACTAATGAATAGTGAAAAGTTAGCCAGAGCAATGCAGTTGCTTCTTAGACATACTGATTTCCTTTATTTTTTCCTTCATAATTATAGATTATAATCTATAGATTATATTATATTCTACTTTTTATATATTCTTAAAATTGTCCAACTCTCAGAATGGCTTTGACAAGTTTTTATTAATTTCCCATTCCACACAATGCCATAGATATTTGTGATTTCTTTTTTTATCATTCAGTTTAGCTTTATGGGACATTTGACAGCACTGAGACAATACACTGCCCATTTGATTTTCATTTCCTTGGAAAATTGTAATTTTATAGTACATGCTGGCCATTTGGAGGTTATCTTTTGAGAACTGCCTATTGTAGTTTCCTCCATTTAATTGATTTTTAATATTTAAATTTTGAAATGTTTTTAAGCTTTCATATTAATTCCCTGTCAAATGCATGATATATAAGAACTCCCTGAGTTTCTGGTATTTCTTACAATAAAAAAAAAATCTACAAGTTATATATAGACATCTATACATCTATAGTCATATGCTAGTTCATTCAACTTTTGTCTTCTTCCTTCCTTCCCTCCCTTTTATCTTTTTTCCTTTCTTCATCTCAACTCCAATTTTTGGTGTAGACTCACTGTGTGGATTTGGAAAACCATAAGCCTTGTGAAAATCTCTCAGTAGTAGCATTTCTCATGAAAAAGAATTAAATGTATGGATAGCCATGAATCAATAAAAGAACATATCCTAACACATTGATTCCCATATACAGCAAATACAGAGATATCATACAGAATTAAAAAAACTGAATTTTCAAGGATACACAAATTCACCACATATTTTCATATATTAAAATGGTCATAGTCTGACCATTTAGACAAGAAAAAATACAGGGTTACCAAACCATGGAAAGAAGGAGTTATTATTGTCCTTGTTTGTAGGCATCATGGACTTATATACATAAAATGCTACACATGCCATCTAAAAATCTTTAATCTTATTTGATATTAATTTCTCATAAATGTATCCAGTAGAAAATACAAAAAAAAATCAATACCCTAAGCTAGTCAATTCAAAGAAAAATTTGAATATATTTAGGAAATTCTTAGAAAACACATTCTGAATTTGTCTTGATTTTTGAAATTGTACAGACAACATTTTCAGTTTTGTAATCACCGAGAATATTTTTTTCATATTTTTTCATATTAAAATTAAAGATCTTTTCCACATTATGGTTACATAACAAAGGATAAGCATTTTCTTTTTTCTTTCTGTTTTTGTGTGGCACTTACTTCACAAACACACAAATTTCTTTTAAATATTTTGATTATGTAAATGAGAAACATCTTAGTTTTCATGTGTATTTTTAGTCTATTTTACCTTTACTAGTTTTATGTAATTTAAGGTTATAAGTCTTCCCATGTTAATGTTTTGTGGTACATTTGTTATTAATAAGACAATTTTATTATTCTTACTAACCTACTTTGCCTTTTTGTCATGAGAAGGTTTAAAGATGTATCTTCATGATCTATAATATCCAAATAAAACAGTATAATATCATACTGTCAGATAAAATAAAGCGCTCCAGACAGAAGCTTGCCAGAATAGTTAGATTTATACATGTGACTATTAATTTTTGAAAATTTAATAAATTATATGCACTTTCCTTTGATAGTAGCATTGTAGTAGTTAATAGTTGATACACACATCCCCATCATAATGATGGAGAATAGATGGAAGTGATACAGATACACTTGTGAATGAAACAAAGAACATTTAAAAGAAAAAGGTAAGGAAGGCTAGAGTTAATGGACATCACAATTTCTGATAATAGCAATCTACAAATAAGCCAACATCCAAGTGAGTTTTGAGTAAATACCTGTAGGAGACATCAAATTCTCTGAGCTATGTGGCCAAATCTATAGAATGTCTCCCCAAACAGCTTGATATTTCTAATATTAAGTTCTCTAAACAGGTTAGTCTCCTATAATTGGTGAGTACAATTTTTTTTTGTATAAGTTTAAAATTGGGTTTATATGGTTTCAATGAACAACTGTTATTTACTGGCTACTTAAAAGATTGTCACTTATATTGGTATATTCTGTAGAATGTTCATGTTATAAGTCACTTTAGTCTTTTAACTGAACTCTAGAAACCTGTGAAATTTTGCTCAATGGATGGTTTAGTATGAGAATAAAACACTTGAATGTTCCTTCTCCAACTGGGAATTACAAGAATATAAAAGTTATAAAATTAAAATCAGTAAGCATTGGAATAGTCTTCCTAATTCTACCTGTTCTCTCAATGATGTTTTTCAAATACTTGGGCACTTCATACTCAGAATCACAACAGTGCTGTAAGGAAAAGCACAAATTCTAACTTAGGAGAAAATGTGACCTCAGTTAAGCTTTGGCTGTATTACGAATGTTACTCAGCACATTCATTTTCTATGTAGGATAGCCATGTTTCCACTGAAACCTTTAAATATTTTAATGTGGTCTATTTTATAAAAATCATCACACTTCCTTCTATGAATGTGAAAATGTTATGAGAAATGGAAAGAACACAAAAGCCTTCAGTCGTGGTGTTCTGCTCCACATAGAGAGCAATGTCTTTAATTACTAATCAGTGTTTTTGAATTAAATCTTATCAAGTGAAACCAAATCTAAATTCCATCTCAATGGAAATTAGCACGCTCCTAATGAGAAGTGCAATTTAATAATTACACTTTAGCCATTCGTGGAACATAATTGCGAAGAAGATATCTTAGAGCTTAAACACTTAGGGGGACATATAGTGTATTAAACATGGTTACTCTGTGCTGATGTTCAATGGATTAACATTAATAATGTGCTGAAATTATATACATTTATATATGTATGTAATAATTTATATAATTTTATTTAATTTGCATGAAATACTATTTGGTTTGCTGATCCTAGAACTATGATATTCACCCTGTCTTGGCTATATTTTTACACATTTGTTTTTTATTTTGAGCATTTCTATGGTAAAATTTTGAGGTATTTGAAAACATTTATGATAACATAAAAAATTACTTTCTTTTCAGGTTAACTTTCAAGGAACACTTTTGGTGTATGACTTTACTCCTTCCCAGAGAAAGAAAATCTGCAAGTTCAGAACATTGAAAGAAAGAAAATAATCAGGTTGCATGTCTTATAAGCTTGCTTAATTTCTGAGGATCCAGCAGAGAATAAGCTGTAAGCCAAGTACTGAGAACCTCCACTAAAATTTATGTAAATGATAAAAGTTGATTTATATAAAAAAAGTTTATAATTGGATTGTATTTTTTACAGAACCTTCTCTATGTAGTTATATAGCTATACCAGGTACAGATAGAGAAAAATGTAGATTCACAAATACATGAATTACATTTCTAATTTGAAAACATTAGTTGGTTAGCTATACTGTTTTTGTTTGACATTGAGCAAAAGGCTAACACTGTATCCCAAGATGCTCTGAAAATCACTATTGTCACACTGGTTACTAACTACATATAAAACTCTAACCTTCTTAATTACAAAGGCAAAGTAAGTACCAATCTATACACACACACACACACACATATATATATATATATATATGTATATATATATATATATATATACATCTAGAATTTGTTTCCAATCCCTTGTAATTGTCTCAAAACTCAACTCTAATGTTATCCTCCTTGTGAAAGTATGTACAATGTTTCTCAATAAGTATATGGAACACTGTTATATATGAAACAGAAGATTTTGTTTGTTTGTTTGTTTTGTATTGTTTTTTTCCACTTTAATAAGCATTCACTATTTTAGAATGGCATTTCTGCTTTGGAAAAAATCCTCCAAATTTATTATCCTTAAAACTAATGTTTTAGAGCTGATCATATTTCTGAAAAGTGTTTCCATACTAATATTACCAAAAAGTTGGTTTACTAGGAGTACAGAGAAAATACATACAAAGATAATAGAGTTTTTACTTCTGCTGTATTAAAATATCTCATGTTATTAATTGAGACATGCAAGCTTTCATTGTTTACAAGGCATGAGACAGTCTCGTTCAATAATTATCCCAGCCTGTCAAAGTTGGACATTATTCCTCTGCTTTAACTTTTAATTTTCTAACAGTATATTTTGCAACTATCCATGCACTAGTGTCTTGCAATGTCATATCAGCTAGTATGGTTTTTTTCAGCTGCTGTTGATATAAAATAAATATGTACTAAATATGTAGATCTGCAGGCAGTCTTGGGATTAATCTTTTTGGTTAGTGTAGCCAGGTACTACTAAGTGTGGTGGGGACACTCCTGTGAAGGAGGTCCTGGGGGCTATAAGAGGACAGGGTAGGTAAGTCAGGCAGTATAAGCCAGTAAGCACATTCCTTCATAGTCTCTGCTTGAATTTCTGACATGGATTCTTTTATTGACAGACTTTCATATTCGAATGATGAGTAAACTAAGTCTCTCCTCTCTTATCATTTTTGTCACAGTCTTCACCATAGTAATAAAGGGAAAACTGGAGCCAGAGTTATTTTTTAAAGCATGAATAAAGGAATATAAAGTATTTATGAGTAAAATGTAGAAATATATTAGGGCTTTACTGCTATGAACAGACACCATGACCAAGGAAACTCTTATGAAGGACATTTAACTAGGGCTGGCTTACATGTTCAGAGGTCCCATTCATTATCAGCAAGGCAGGAGCTTAGCAGCATCCAGACAGAAGTGGGGATGGAGGAGCTGAAAGTTCTATCTCTTTTTTCAAATGCAACTTGAAGACTCACTTTCATGCAGCTAGGACAAGGGTCTTAAAGCCCATGCCCACAGTGACTCACTTTCACCAACAAGGCTTCACCTACTACAACAAGGCTACAACTCTAAATAGTACCACTTTCTGGGCCAGGCTTGTTCAGTTTCATACTTCTTGTTGAATTTATGAGAAACCTATTTGTTGACCTTATGTTTTTGTAGATTCTGGATATATGATATATATTGAGATAAACGTGTCTTTCTCACTTTAAATTAATCATAATTAACAAAGCTTGTCAATAAACACAAATGGTTAAAATGTTGGCAATATATTTTATCCCTGAACTGGAGGACTCTTGATGTTGTTGAGGAATTGTCAGTCTCCCTTTCTTATGGAATCCTATAAAGCTCTACAAGTAATGTCACATTATCTGCAAATACATTGAAAAAGAATTCTAAGGTCGTAAGATAGAAATCCATGTTGCAACTACAAAACTCATCTATATTTTAATTTTTATTCTTGGATCAAATAGCCTTGTGCTGACTTGTGGTTAGCCTATTCACAGAGATCTATATCTATGGCAATGTCAATATAAATGAACTAAAACATAATGAAAAATAAATTTCAATCAGGTTGTTTTACTGTTTGGCTAAGGTCCAGAAGCCCTATTTCCATTGTTGTTATAACATTCATGTTCCAGGCAAATTAAATCAAACTCATCTCGTGCTCTTGCTCACAATTCACCCACAAGATATAAATCCAAAGCACAATTTATTTCAATGAAAGGATGATGGTAGATGCATATTTCTGAATAAAATATTCTTGTAGATAGCAGATGAGAACATGCTATCCTGTACTGTTCAGAATGTTCAATGTCTATCACTGGGTAAAAGGAATTTCCCCGGGCTTATTGTTGGTGAAATATCTAAATGGTCTTAGCAAACAGACTATTCAAGGAGGCATCCTTACCTTGGGCTACCCATTACCATTATTAGCTTTGAGTTCTATAAATATAGCCTTATATTTATATTGTTAAAGTTGATTTTCTTTTGCCCTTAGTACTTTTCATATGTTTCATTTTCTTTCTCTTTTTTTCTAATTTATTTTTCTCTCAGTAAAAATAATTTTCTACAATGCATCCAGACTACACTTTCCCCTCAATCTTCCCGTTCTTTCCCCTTCTCCCCGTTCAGAAATAAGCAGGTCTACTAGAAATAACAGGCAAAGAACACCAAACAAGATATTTATAAACAACTCTAGGCACAAACCTTCATATCAAGGCATTCCAGTAGGAGGACAAGTGTCCCAAGAGCAGGCAAAAGAGTCAGAGACAGTCACTGTTCCAACTGGTAGAAGTCCCACAAGATAACCAAGCTACACTACCTATGATCAGAGGACCTATCACAGACCCATGCAGGCTCTTTGATTGCGTTTTCAGGCGCTTTGAACTCTTGTGAACCATGCTCAGTTGATTAAGTTACTCTTATCTTGTTGATTTCGTCAAAGAACCAGTTCTTAGTGTCCTTGATTCTTTATATTGTTTTCTTTGTATCTAACTGATAGATTTAAGCCCTGATTTTGACTATTTCCTGCCTTCTACTCCTTTTTGGTGTGCTTGCTTCCTCCTCCTCCTCCTCCTCCTTCTCCTCCTTCTCTTCCTCCTCCTCCTCCTCCTCTTCCTCCTCCTCTCCTTCTCCTCCTCCTCCTCCTCTTCCTCCTCCTCCTCCTCCTCCTCCTCCTCCTCCTCCTCCTCCTCCTCCTTCTTCTTCCCCTTCTTTTTGGTGTAGTTTTAAAATGCTGGTATGAGAACTTTATTTTTCTTGTTCTTTTTTTTTTCTATTTCTTTTTGTTGTTATTGGATATTTTCCTTATTTACATTCCAAAGTTATCCCCTTTCCTAATCCCTCCCCAAAAAACCCTATCCCATACCCCTCACTTGCAACTATGAGAATGTTCCCTCACATGCCCACCCAGTCCTACCTCCCTGCCCTAAAATTTCCCTACACTGGGAGATTGAGCCTTCGTAGGACCAAGGGCCTCTCCTCCCATTGACTCCCAACAAGGCCATCCTCTGCTACATATGTGGCTAGAGCTATGGGTTTCTCCATGTGTACTCTTTGGTTGGTGGTTTAGTCCCTGGGAGCTCTGGGGTGTCTGGTTGGTTGATATTGTTGTTCTTCCTGTGGGGTTGCAAACCCCTTCAGCTCTTCAGTCATTTCTCTAACTTCTCCTTTGGGGACTCCATGCTCAGTCCAATGGTTGGCTGTGAACCTTTGCGTCTGTATTTGTCAGGCTCTGGGAGAGCCTCTCAGGATACAGCTATAGCAGGCTCCTCTCAGCATGTACAGATTGACGTCCACAACAGTGTCTGGATTTGGTGACTGCATTTGGGATGGATCGTCAGGTGGGGCAGTCTCTGGATTGCCTTTTATTCAGTTTCTGCTCCACACTTTGTTTCTGTATTTGCTCCCATGAGTACATTTTTCCCCTTTCTAAGAAGGACTGAAGTACCTACATTTTGGTCTTTTTCTTCTTGAGCTTCATGTGGTCTGTGAATTGTATCTTTGGTATTCTGAGCTTTTAGGCTAATATCCACTTATCAGTGAGTGCATATCGCGTGTGTTCTTTGTGATTGGGTTACCTCATTCAGGATGATATTTTCTAGTTCCATCCATTTCCCTAAGAATTTCATGAATTCTTTTTTTTTTAAATAGCTGAGCAGAACTCCATTGTGCAAATTACCACATTTTCTGTATCCATTCCTCTGATGAAGGATATCTGGGTTCTTCCAGCTTCTGGCTATTATAAATAAGGCTGCTATGAACATAGTGGAGCAGGTGTCCTTGTTATATGTTAGAGAATATTTTGGGTATAGGTACAGGCGTTGTATAGCTGAGTCCTAAAGCAGTACTATTTCCAATTTTCTGAGGAACCACCAGACAGATTTCCAGAGTGGTTGTACTAGCTTGAAATCCCGCCAAAATGGAGGAGTGTTCCTCTTTCTATACCTTCTTGTCAATATCTGCTGTCACCTGAGTTTTTGATCTTAGCCATTCTGACTTGTATGAGATGGAATTACAAGGTTGTTTTGATTTGAATTTCCTTGATGACTAAGGTTGTTGGACATTTCTTTAGGTGCTTCTCTGCCATTCAATATTCTCAGCTGAAAATTCGTTGTTTTCCTCTGTACCCCAGGTTTTAATAGGGTTAATTGATTCTCTAGAGTCTAACTTTTTGAATTATTTGTATATATTGGATATTAGCCCTCTAACAGATGTAGGGTTGGTAAAGATCTTTTCTCAATCCGTTGGTTGATGTTTTGTCATATTGACGGTGTCCTTTGCCTTATAAAAGCTTTGGAATTTTATGAGGTCCCATTTGCCGATTCTTGATCTTAGAGAATAAGCCATTTGTGTTCTGGTCAGGAAACTTTCCCCTATGCCCATGTGTTCAAGGATCTTCCACACTTTCTCCTCTATTAGTCACAGTGTATATGATTTTA
The DNA here is from genome assembly GCF_004785775.1 of Grammomys surdaster. Taxonomy (NCBI): domain Eukaryota; kingdom Metazoa; phylum Chordata; class Mammalia; order Rodentia; family Muridae; genus Grammomys; species Grammomys surdaster. Next base: position 5,518,967 of record NW_021620885.1, read on the forward strand.
TGTGGAGGTCCTTGATCCAATTGAACTTGAGCTTTGTACTAGGAGATAAGAATAGATGGATTTGCATTCTTGTAAATGCTGACCTCCATGGAGGCACTTAGTTCTATAAATTTTCCTCTTAGCACTGCTTTTCTTGTGACTCACAAATTTGGGTGTGTTATGACTTCATTTTCACTTAATTATAGAAGTCTTTAATTTCTTTCTTTATTTCTTCCATGACTCAGAAATCACTAAGTAGAGATTTGTCCAATTTCAATAAGTGTGTAAGTTTTCTGGCGTTTCTGTTGTTGAAGTCCAGCTTTAATCATGGAAGGTCCCATAAGGTACAATGTATTATTTCAGTTCTATTGTATCTGTTTAGACTTGCTTTGTGACCTACTATATGGTCAGTTTTAGAGAAGAATCCATGAGGTGCTGAGAAGGAAGTATGTTCTTTTCTGTTTGGGTAAAATATTCTGCAGATGTCTCATCTATTTTAGTATTCTTCTGCTTTTTGCCTAGATGACCTGTCAGTTGATGAGAGTAGGATTTTGGAAGTCTCTTACTACTAATACGTGGGGCTCAATGTGTGATCTAAGCCTTACAAATGTAGGAGCCCTTATGCTTGGGGCATATGTTCATAATTGAGATATCATCTTTGTAGATTTTTCCTTTGATGAGTATGAACTGTGCTTATCTGTCTCTGTTGATTAATTTTGATTTAAAATCTATTTTACTAGATATCAGAATGATTACTCCAGCTTGCTTCTTGGGTTCATTTTCTTGGAAAACATTTTTCAATCCCTTACTCTGAGGTAATATCTATCTTTATTCTGAGGTGTGTTTTTTGTATGCAGCAGAATGAAGGATCTTGTTTCTAGATCCACTCTGTTAACCTGTGTCTTTTCATTGGGAAATTGAGTCCATTGATGTTGAGAGATATTAATGAGCAGTGATTGTTATTTCCTGTTATGTTGTTGTTCATGGGTGTGTGTGTGTGTATGTGCATTGCATGTGCATGTGTATGTGTGTGCATGTGTGTGTGTGAGTGTGTGAGTGTGTGCGCGTGTACATGCACACACATGCAATGGTATGGAATGACTTATTTTCTGTGTTTTCGTGGATGTAGTTATACACCTTGGGTTGGAATTTATTTTTCTTCTAGTATTTTCTATAGGGATATATTTGTGGATGTGTCTTGAAATATCTTGTTTTCTACTCCTATTGTGATTGAGAGTTTTGCTGGGTATACTTAAGTCTAGATTGGGATCTGTGGGGTATTTTCAGAAATTTAAAGATATCTGTCCAGAACCTTATAACTTTTAGAATCTCTGTTGAGAAGTTGAATATAATTCTGATATGTCTGCCTTTGTATATTACCTGGTATTTTTCTCTTGCTGCTTTTAATATTTTTCTTCTGTAGATTTTATTTGTGTTTTAATTATCATGTGATAGAAGGATTTTCTTTTCTGGTCCAGTCTAACTGATTGTCTACATGCTTCATTTATGTTTATAGGCATCACTTTCTTTAGGGTGGAATTATTCTTAGTTTAGGTCTTTTTGTGGTATCCCAGATTTCCTAGCCTGGGTGATTTCTGTCAGGAATGTTTTAGATTTAACATTTTCTTTGACTCATGTATCAGTTTCTTTTCTTGTATCATATATGCCTGAGATTATCGCGTCCATATCTTGTATTTTGTTGATGATACATATATTATTTATGTTTTCTTCCCTAGGTTTTCCATTTCCAGGATTCCCTCAGTTTGTGTTTTCTTTATTGTTTCTATTTCCACTTTTATGTCTTGTACAGTTTTATTTATCCTTCACCCTTTTAATTGTATTTTTCTGTATTTCTTTGATTTATTTGTTTCTTCTTTGACATCTACCTGTTTGATTATATTTTCTACATTTTTAAGGGATTTATTCATTTTGTTTTTAAAGGCCTCTATCATATTTTTTAAATTGGATTTAAGGTCATTTTCTTGTGCTTTGGTTTTGTTAGGATATCCAGGGCTTGCAGTAGTGGTGTAGCTATACTTTTAGATAGCATGTTACCCTAGTTTTTGTTGATTGTGTTCTTTTGAGAGCCTTTACCAACCTAGATAGATTTGGTCTCTGTAGTAGTATGTAGTATGTATTGGGCCAGGAGTTGACATTGATGGTCCTGGTATGGGAAATCTCTGATGGATAGCCTTGGGCTGTCTTGTTGCAGAACTGCAGGTCTGTATGGTTCAGGATACACAGGTCAATAGAGTTCAGAATCAGCAGGTCTGTATGGTTCAGGGGCAACAGATCATATGAAAATGGGGAGAGAGGTGTCAGAGAATGGTGATCCCCCTTTGATAGCAGACTGCTCAGGGCAGCTTGGAGTGTCCAGAGGACTTAGCAAGCAGGCAAGATGGGTAAGGGAAGGGAAGCTTGGCTTGCTCCAAAGGACTCCACATTCTATGCTGTATTTTTTACTTTGATTCTTTATATTATTCCTTTCCATCTATTATTCTGAAAAATAAAATAAATATACACAATAAACAGGATAATTATGACTTTTAAAAATTATTGACAGTAAAAATTCGTAATTTTGGTCATGTGAAAGTCTCTTAATTGGCCTTATAAAATTTATTTATTTATTTATTTATTTATTTTATTTATTTAAGATTTTTGAGACAGTTTGTGTGTGTGTGTGTGTGTGTGTGTGTGTGTGTGTAGTCCTGGCTATCCTGGAACTCACTCTGTAGACAAGGCTGGCCTGAAACTCAGAAATCCACTTGCTTCTGCCTCTCAAGTGCTGGGATTAAAGGTGTATGCCACCACTGCCTGGCTATAAAATTTGTTTTTAATTCATTCTGCATATTATAATTTAAAGGTACTATCTCTACTCTTACTTATAAATTTACTTTTGCATTCTATCATTCTCTCTGTCCCTATTTCTCCCCCTGCTCCTTGTATCTTAACATCCTTGTGTGTTTCTGATATTTTTAATAACATGGATATCAGTAGATTCAATCTCAGATTCTTCCTAAGGATTCAAAAGGAAAACCACATCTGGTGATTTCCTTCCACAGAAACATTAACTTTTATACAAATTGAATATATTGAATCATGTAATAATACAATTGTAATTAGTTTATTTAAATTTTTCTGTGATTCAAGTCTCTGGGAGCACTAACTGCATATAAAAAGACTGAGAAGCTGTAAGCCAATGAGAAGCCTGCCTCAGACACTGTCTTGACTCAATACCAGGCAAGAGGATATGCTCATTTTATCTGCCTTTTGAACAAATATTTGGACTGCATTTAAGAAATGGATGACTTGATTTAAATTGTCTTTGACACTATTCTAACAAAACTCCATAATCCGCTTACACCAAAGAGTGATCAAATAGCAGAATGTGTCTTGCCTGTATGAAATTATCTAGGTTTGTTATAAATAAACTTTTCAGTTGCTTTCTATTAATAATAGTTTGGCATTCTAATTCTGGTAGGGCATTATGTTTCTGTTTTAAAAACATATAATCAAATAGATTAATTAAATATCAAATATATAAAACAGTGGGTAATTTGTGTGTTTCTTGACAACTGTAAGGGTTGAATTTGGAAAAATATCAGTCTAATTTAGGAATATTATTTTACATATACAACTTTATTTTGTGAATAAATTAGCTAATACAAAGTTTAGATCTCAAACTCATCACTTTAAAACCTCTCTGACAACATCTAGTAGTGCACCATGTTTGAATAAGGAGAATATTATACCGAAGAGTTCCATTCTAATACCAGTAGAAATGTAGATTAGAAACTTTTCCTAAAAGTTCCATATAGGTCAAGGTCACTTCATTTCCATAAAAAGGATCAATAATTGTTGTTGTCATTGTTAAAAATTCGGAAATAAATTCATAGCATCACCTTTGAAATTCCCTTTACTGATACAACAAATATAGAAATATGTGTTCACAAACATAGTGCACATCACATACTTACCTTTGAAACTTATTTTCTGGAATATAAATACTGTATTTGAGAGGACTATAAGAATGGATTTGGGGAAACTGGACCAAAAAGCTAGGTTTTCCAAGCTTCAAAAGCTATTATCAAAAAAATATAACCCTATTTTTTATATCACTTGTAAAATTCTAATCCAAAATGAAATTATTTCAAACTTATATTTTAGTCTCTATTTTGATGGCCAGTCTGAATGTGAACTATGTGTATATGAGCGTATGTGTGAATTTGTTTATAATGTTACTCTTGACTATTGATTATGCATTTAAAAGGCAGACATCTATACATGAAACTATACCATACAATCAATTAGTTTTCCTGTGATGTTATCGTAAAGGCAAATATAAAGATCTATCCTAGTTAGACATATTTGATCTACATATACTCTTAATCTCAAAGGTACTTTTTATTTGTGAACTTATATTTACTTTAAGGATTCGCATGTTGCCTTCATTTTTTAAAAAAAATTTCATAAACATTGAGGATTTTCATCACTAATCATTTATGAATTTTGGGTTTTACACAAACTGAAATAAGTATTGTACATTTAAAAGTAATATTTTACTCTTTATAATTTTATATTAATTTTATAATTTTATAACTTTATAATTTTATGACTAATATAATAACTTTATAATTATATTTTAATTTTTTTCCTTTTATGATCAATTATTGCTTTTTAAATGTTGTAACTATGCTATGTTCTTTGTGCTTTGTCCTTGAATTGTATCCACTCTACATTTTTAGTATATTGGGAAGGAAGCAATCATTTGTTCAGCTTACTCACAGCAGGGAAACCATGCTTGTTCCTGAAAAGCATCAGGAACATTGAATGAATAGTGGAGGCTGTGTAAAGTAAAGCAAGATGGAGATCTGGTGCTATGTATACTTGTTCCTCAGCACCTGGAAGGCAAACATAGATGTTTTCTCTGGTTTCAAGGCTATCAATATCTACATGGCAAGTTCCTGAACAAACAGTGGTACCTAGAAAACAATATAAAAAAAATAAATAAATAAATAAGGAAAGGAAACATAGGGAGTTAATACAATGAAGGTAGCCAAACTATATTTTTCAAAAACCACAGTCAGGAGCTGGAGAGATAGTTCAACATTTAAGACATGTGGGCATTCTTCAAGAGGGTTTGGTTTGATTTCCAGTATTCAGTTTGTATCTCTGAACCATTGGTGACTTAATTTCCAAGATATCTAGAAAGCTATTCTAGCTTCGGGGGTTGGCAGGCATACGTGAGATGAACAGACATACATGTATGAGCCCCTATGTGCATTGTTTAGTTGATTATGCATGCCATGATGCCAGGGATCCTAGGGTAATACTACCAGAATGACAGGAACCAGAAGCTGGATAACCCAAATACCTAAGGTAGAACCAACACATTTTCTTATTTATTATTTGGGGTATTTCTTCCCTTTAGAGTTTAGTAATTGTACAAATTAAACATTGAAATCTGTTTGGAAACTTATCCAAATATTATCCCAGTACAAGTGTGCCTAGTACCTAGCTTACAGACATTGAAAATCATAACTCCTACCTCCTCTTAGAGATGATTTTTTATTTCACCTTATTTAAGAAAGTAAGGGGAAAATATCAGTTCAAGAAAAAGAGGGTTGATTGTGTCTCTAGTTACAGAAAAGTAACTACAGATATATATTCTCAGAAATTTTTCTAAGGTCAACCTCAATTTTTATCAGACCTGCACATAATACCTCACTGTTTATTCAATTAATTAGAAAAATGACTATTAGGCTTCAATTCATAATGGGAGAAAGAACAAAACGCACAAGCATGGGTATTTCACAAGGATTTTGGTACCTATCTACAGTTCAGGAAGATAGTTATGTGGAAGCCAACAACAATAGTCAGCATAAAGGGTCAGTCATATAGTCAATTTCTTCAGTACAGAACCACAATTTTTATCATGTTTAATTTAACCTTTGCGTTTTCTCCTTTGTTTTTGTTAAAACAATAACAAATATGTACACTACAACATTTTCTTAGTTAACATTCTCAAATTACAGCACTGTGCTCATATCTTTTAGCATATTCAGTATAAGCAAAAATTATTTTATACCAGGTCATCCGATTTTCCAACCAAATGGTGCTGTGAAGTTATTTCCTCATATCAAATGTAAACAAGTGTATGAAATTGTTTCTAGGATTCTTTCAGTAGTCGATACTCTAGAGGAGAAAGAGCTGTTGACTGGAAGATGAGGGGCCTATGATTCTGACCCAACCATCTAGCTCTGTGACATTTATCAACTACTTTAGCTTTCAAATTCAATTTCTTTGGCCTAAAAGAATCAGGCTGCCTTTGTGTGTGTGATTATAATTTTAGATTATTCAGCCTTTTCTTTAACATATGTAATGATATCTAACAAAGTAGTAGTTATTACATTCATTATTAAAACAACTATCTATAGTTTATTTATTTAATGTATGTATTTCTTTTGAGATAAGATTTTTCTGTGTAGTCATGGATGGCTTAGAATTAATTATATAAGTTGGCTCTTAACTCACAAAGTCTGTCTCTGCTTCCTGAGTCCTACAAAGAAGGCATGAGTTTCCACTCTTCTTTCATTTTAAATATAATTTTGTTATATTTTAAAATGAAAGACAAGACTTTGTTAAGATATCAGAACATAAGAAAAAAAAGTAGTAGGAATCTACAATATGTAAGAAAGGCAACATGTCAGGCACTGTGATGCAGGCCCTTAATCCCAGCACTTGGGAAGCATAAACAGTCAGATCTGTATGAATGTGAAGTTAATTTTCTCTATACATAGAAAGTTTCAGGTCTGCCAGGACTACTAGTAAACTCTTGTGAAATAAGGAGGATGAGGAGGAAAAGGAGAAAAGAAGATGATAAATATGAATTTGAATAAGGAGGAGGGATGGAGAAGAAAGAGACTCAAGAGATAGCGAAGAGGGTGGAGGAGAAGAGAAAAAAGAAAATGAAGTTCTCTACAGAATCCATCTAGAGTTATTTTGATGAATACGATTTCAGGGCAGACAACATGTTTTATTATTAATTACAGACTCCTCCCTGGGAATGATTACTGCTTCTTCTCTTGGCAGTTGCCAGCTTCCTGTTCTTTTTCTAGTGCCAGTATAATTGAGACTCAGCAGGTTTGTAAGTATATACCTATAATACTAATTAATCAAAAAAGTCACCATGAGTTTGAGAAGTAAATAAGGGTGTGTGAAAAAGACTAGAAGGAAGAAAAGTGTAAATTATAATATTATACTTTAATTCTACCATTTAAAATTACTGAATAAAAATTAGACAGAAATAGAGGAAGATGGAGAAGTGTACATTCATGTTTATGTCATACAAAAAAACACAAAGAAGACTGAAAGAAGAAGAGATATTGGCAATGATTCTTTTAATAATTGCTTTTTAGAGTGCTTTAAATTCTATAGTTTCGTTATATTACTTTAATCTTTATTGGCTGATTTAGGCCAATTATCATTTGGCATTCCTCTAGTCAGTATTAATTTAAATATATCCACATGAGACATTTAGAGTAGCTAAATAAAAGAGTATATATTCTGGAATATTTCTTCCTTCAGAAATATTTTCACAGGTTCTCTTTCTCAAAATTTCTGCCCATCATCTGTAACATCAGAAATAAAAAAGAAATTAAATAAATGTTTCAACCTTTTTCTCCATTATCTCCCTTTCTATTGCTGTGGTAAAACAATATGACAATGTACACTTAAAGGAGAAAAACTTCATTGAAACTTATGGTTCCAGAGGAATAAGAATCAGTGATGCGAGGCGGAGGCATGGTGACTACAGCATCCATCACTTCCTATAGTTTTTGTCAAAGCAAACCTGGGTCTGAAGAATAACTCTCAGGTTCATAGCAGTGACAGAAGCTTCAGGCTTTTGGGCTTCACATCAGAAAGTTAATTCTCTTTGACTATTTCTTTCTTAATTAAGTTCTAAATGTCAGTCCTGTAGGTATATTTAGTCCTGATTAAATGATTAAATTACCTCATATTTCAAACCATTCTGACCATGAGTAAGGACTTTGATACCTTAGTGGATAACTTAGGGTAAGGTTGTGTCTTCCCCCGGGCACAGGACTGCAAATTGACACAGTGCAACCTTTCTTTAGTTTCCTTATTTTGGCTTCGGAGCTTTGGGGGTTGACTGTTGCTGTAATCACCATGTATAAGCTCACACCCATCTTCATTTTGTTAAAGGGAATCAAGAGCAATTAGCCTCAAAATATTTATTTAAGTCTATTTCAGGTTTGAAACAGGTAAAAAAAAAAGCTGTTTAATAGGTAGTACATACACTTTTGAAAATGACTGAGGACAAAAAGAGTAAGTTTAGCCAATACTGAAGGAAAGAAATATAGAAAATCGGAAAAAGGTAAAATTCTGAAAAAAATAAGTTTTATGGCATATAATTCTGAAGTCATGCATGTAGGTATACTTCTTAGGAAAACATTCTACTTTATGAAGCCAGTGGGGCTGTCTTTTCATCAAAATGATATTAGGGACCAGTCTTTATTAAGTTATAACAACAAAAAGAATCTCTCATTGTGGGAAATGATGGTATGTAGTAAAATAATATAATGATTAATATAGAAAGGGAAATTTAAATGCTAAACAATGAGGTAAAATTGTGACAAAGATTACAAAATGATGTGCCCAGGACCTTTTCCCAGGTATTAGAAAATTAATAAAATCTAAAGCTTGGCATGGTGTTTTAGCAACTTTAAAAAAAATCATTTTTTTACTTGTGTTTGTGTAGTAAGAATGACTACATGTCACTCTGTGTGTGTGTGTGTGTCTGTGTGTGTGTGTGTATTCTTGCATCCAGGTGTATGTATGTATGTACGTGCCTACATATATATATATATATATATATATATATATGTATGTTTATACATATACAGACACATACAAACGTGTGCATGTGTATGTCCTTGTTCTACACCCACATGTAAGCACATGAATAAAGAGGAGAAAACCTTCAGATACATTCTGCTCTCACTCTTCACCTTACTGTTTGAGACTGAATCTCAGCCTGATCTTTGTCAATTTAACTAGACTGGCTAGAAACTGAGCTCTATGTATACATCTACCTCTGCCTTAACACGGCACCAGGGTTACAGATGAATAGGCGAATAGTTTACTGACTTAATGACTGAAATATCACTTTTGTTCAACATATTTCTAAAGGATATCACCTTGATATTATACACACACACACACACACACACACACACACACACACATCACTTCGTTTTCATGGTAAACATAGTCTCTTTGTAAAGGATGAGAGCTGAAGTTTTCTCATTGTATTGATATGGTTGGTAGAGCACCTAGAAGATAACTGATTCATCCTGAAGGAAAGGAAAGAATGATATTTTTAAGATACCTCTGAGCAGATTTTTTGGTAGAGAAAATAATATGATAATCAAGAAGCATATGCCCTCTGAGATGTGTGCAATAGTATTTTTGTATGTAAACTCATATTTTCATTTTTATTGTAAATTTCACATAAGACTTTGTGGGAAAAAAAAGCCAGGTTTCCAAGAATTGCACCAACTCAGGAGAAACTGATAAGAGAAGATGATGGCCTTGGATATGTTGCAAACTAAATCTTAACAAAGAAATAGGCTAAATCAAATGTATGTAATAGAGTTAATAGCTTACTATAAACACTTAATTTTTGGGAGGGTGACTTCATCCCCTTGGGTTCTTAATTAAACAATTTTTAAAACTCATATCCTTTTCCTGAAAGTAACATGTACAGCTGTGCTTAAAATTAGTGGGGGAAATATTGTGGCAATTCAGCAGTAAAAGAAAACAATCAATGTCTTTCTGCAAAGCTGCTTTACATTGATCTGTTTTAAATTACTCTTTTCCTGAAATACTGTAGTTTATATACCTCACCTAAGAAAAGCACATATCTGCCATAAGCATCCGTAGGTTAATTGAGCTATTGTTATATTGCTTTCGGCTAGTTCGGATTTGAATTTGTCATATGTGATGTATTATTTTTCTCACTTTAGGGTAATGGGTATACTTGGCAGTAATCAAAATGACTGATGACTTGCAGTATGAAGATTTTTCCTAACACAGAGGGTTTGTACAGAAACAGAACTGAGAGCAAAACACTTGAGGTGGAAATAAAGAAACCTTCAGCTGAAAATGCACATTATACAATGCCAGTTCTGTGGGTTAACTCTAAGCAGACACATATATAAGGTTTCTAGTACTTTTTGGGTTAGGGTTCATTTTCTGCCAAGAAATGAAATTCATTCAGAATTGTACCCCAGAAATTAATCTTCTCCTCTGTGGTAAATCTTATGTATGAACTAGGTACAGGGAGCTGATGCAATAGTTTGTACCTTGAAATAAAAAATTTCCCAATGTGAATGCTTTCATACTTCATTTAACAGAGAGCAAACCTTTAGCTTCACATTGATAGGCTGTCCTGAACATTATGCATCCTTTATCTCTCCTTCATTTTCTGTCAGAAGTCATCATTTTCTTCATCTTACTGTTCCAGTACACTACAGGTTGCATCTCTAGGCAGGCCATCTTCAAAATCATCTCTGTGGTGAGCTAATCCTCTTGTTTAGAGGGCTCACAAAATGAAATCAATAGTCTATTTCTTTTTTGTCATGGCCATACAGACTTACTGTCACTCCAGTCTAGGCAGGGGAAATGCTGTAAGTTGTTATCATTTTTTTTTCAGTTTCAAGGTAAAAACCCCAGGTTCAGAACAAAGTATCTGTATTTATCCCTTTATAGTTTGAGTTTGAGTGGTTTATTTATTTTTTTCCAAGATCAGGAATATTTAGGACAGAACCCCTCTAACTGTCACTCAGCTGCATTTCTGAGGATTTATTTGACTTCAACCTTCACAATACATTCTCCTTGTTTTCCAGTTACACATTCTACATATTTTTCTTCTGTCATAGTCTTGCCTATCATTTTCCCTGCACTTCTCCCTATGTATCCCTCATGCATTATCCAATGAAACCTACAATTTTCTAGCAGATGAGGGGGTCAGGAGTAAATTGTATGACCTACAGAACCTACTGGAGACAAATAATTTTCTTTTCAAAATTATCTTCTCATTCATAATGAAGTTTGGATAAATTCTGATTTCACAGATGTAGTTCCGTGTTTCAACAAATTATTGTCCAATGTGAAGATTACATTATTATGAGATGTAAAGAGATAGTATCTTCTATATTGCAACATTAGCAGTATTTTTGGACAGAAACAAAGTACTTACTGCTACCTAAAGATATAAGACACAATATTTTGTATTTTTCATTCTCTTCGGAACACACAAAATGGACATATCCTACTTCATTTTCAGAAAAGAGAAATATAGAAAATAGAAAAGTTCTGCCTCCAAACTTTAAAACTAGTCAACAATGTTTTCAATAGGAATACTTACAAATATGTCATTATTTAGTTAAGTAGAAAGCTGATTAAACAAAGAATGTTGTAATTCTAAATACTTCTTTTATACAGACCTATTTAGTATCTTTATTGGTTTAGTTTTTGGTTTACAGATCATAGGCCATCTTCAGGGAGGCCAAGGCAGGAATTTGATGTGGAGATCTAGAATCAGGAAGTACAGTAAAGACCTTGGAGGAATGCTATTCAGTGGATTGCTCATTTATCTACTTCATAGAACTCATAACCAAGTGTCAAGGCATAACACTACAAGGCATTACCCACAGTAAGCTGGAACCTCCTTCCTCTCTTAATCTTCCAATCTATAAAATATACCAAAGACATTCCCAGTGGGAAATCCATTGACAAATGAAGTTCCGATTTCCAAGTTATTTCAAGTAGTCAGCTGAAGCTAAATGTCACAGAAAATTTCCTCAAACTTTAAAGGACTTATTTGAAAAATCATCAAAATTTTGTTTTTTTATTATGTTTTATTTATAAACAAGATGTTATAATTACAGAAATGTTGAAAATAAGGTTGACAATCAACTTACTAGACTTGGTGTTTGAAAAACAAACAAATATAAATGAAAACACTAAAGACTATCCAATCATTTAACTAGTTTCTGCAAATTCCATGTTCACTAGAGAGCTGCTATAGAGCATATGTCAAAACTGAATCTTTATACTCCTAAACTTTGTGTGTGTGTGTGTGTGTGTGTCAGATTCCAAAACTATTAATATTAGTTTATAAGCACTATAAACTGCTACAATCTAAATTGATGCAATGGTCTTATTTATTTTTCTAGTTTGAGAGTCCTATTATTTTATCAAACATTACTGTCAGGAAAAATGAATGTGTATCTAACATAAAAAAGTAGTGATAATCTAATAGTTGATATCTCTTTGAAGTTTGTCACATAACAGTGATATATTCCATAATTAATACCAATATGAATTCCAGGTTTTTCTGGAATAACCATAGACTTTACATAGAATCTATTTTATTTAAATTGTTGGTTTAATTGAAGCATTATATTTAAATTATACTCCTAAATCTTTTTTATTCTTTTAGTATATATTACAAGTATTGTAGAACACATTAATCAATCTACATATTAAATTACATATTAAATTATGATTATTTTCTCTTCATAAACTGTAAAATACAATACAAGATTTGGTACCCTAATATTATCTTCTTTCACACAAACTTTCGTTTTTTAAGAAACATGATTGCAAACTTTTTCTTCCAAGATAGCCTTGATGTAAAATTCCTTAATTGTCTGCCAACAATGAAATTGATGAGCTACTTCAAAGACACTGTGCAGTTTCTTAACTGTGTAGGTGCACTTCCAGTTTCAAAAGAGGAAGGAAGGAAGAAGGAAAAAATAGGAAAAAAGAAAAAAGGAAGGAATTAAAGAGAGAGAGGAAAGAAAATTAGTGTGTCACATACATAGAATGGACAATGAACCACATATATGTGTATACGGGGGGAAGTATTTTCAGTAAAATAATATTTTCCTTTTAAATTTATCTTTTGTACCTAATCACACAGTTTGCTCCCTAACACATTAAAACCCTGTTCTGAAGAATCTCACTTGCATATGAGAGTGTGAATCATAAAAACCTGCATTCAGATTTTGGAAAATGACAGTCCTGTGTACCTGTGCTCTAAGGTAGCCATACTCAGGATAAAAAGTGGACAAGAAGATGAATGGTAAAGTTGCTGATATCCACTGGGCAGTGGTGGCACACGCCTTTAATTCCAGTACTTGGGAGGCAGAGGCAGGAGGATTTCTGAGTTCGAGGCCAGCCTGGTCTACAGAGTGAGTTCCAGGACAGCCAGGGCTATACAGAGAAACTCTGTCTCGAAAAACCAAAAAAAAAAAAAGTTACTGAGATCCAGTGCCCCAATGCATATGTAGTCACAGCATATCTATGATAAGATGGAAGAATCTGAGGAAATTTTGGTGCCAGATTTCATCATAAACACAGTGGCAAGTAAGATAGACATCCTGTCTCAAAGAAGAAAAATGGCGAGAGCTTAGAGTTGAGGTTGTCTTCTGACAACTACACTCACTTCCTGGCAAAAGCATGCTATTATTAATACATAGAAACACTCACTCAATACACACACCCACACACACACACACACCCACTATATATATGATAACTGAAGAAAGAGGAAGAGAGGGAAAGAGAATATTTTTATATTTACAATGCCATTAACTTCACAGAGAATTAATTTGCTGCATCCTGCAAACATATATTACAGTAGCTTCTTGTAGTAGAGAAAGTGCAGGTATCATGGATGACTGTTGGAATGTATCAGAGTTATTTTCTGGGCCTGTTGCAGACTTTGTCACTTAACACAAAGAAAATTTACAACTATAATCTCTGCAGTGGAGGAAACTCAGTAACAACAAAAATTTTAGATCAGTGGTAGACAGAGAGAGAGCTATTTTAAAATATAAGAACCACAGAATACACCACTGATAGACTACCACTCATTTCACTATTCTCCACAAGAACAATATTACAAACTAATTGAAGAAAAATAAGAGTCATCTTAGATTTAAAATGAACTCCGTTTAAGGTTTGGACCTCCTTTATAAACAAAATATGTACTTACTGTACTTTTTGTTAATTCCCGATAAGCCTTTGTTTCTTTGACTCAAAACATAAGAAATTTCTATTTCCCATTGTTATAGGACCGAGAGTTATCAGAACAGATAAACATACTTGTTTAGGGAGCCTGAAAATCTGAATTTGATAAGTTGGAACCACACAGTGTAAGAACGGAATGGATAGCTGCAAGTTATCCTCTGACTTCTACATACACACCTTAGCACCTGCACACACATAGACATGTAAGAATATAAATAAATAATGTAATATAAACATTTCAGTTAACAATAAAAATAATGGGACTGTAAGTGTTAATTAACAACACATTTTTTACTAAAAGATAATGTGGCACATTATTAAAGAGATATTTTTTAAGAAATATTTTATTCAATCTTCAGAAGATTAAAAGGTTTTATTTATACGAATGTTTCTTGCTAGGCATAGTGGCATACACCTTTAATCCCAGCATTTGGATTGCAGGACCAGGAAGATCTCCATGGGTTAGAGGACAGCCTGGAACACCATAGTGATAGTTCCAGAACAGTCAGGGCCCTTTATACAGAAAAAGCCTATCTGAAGAAGAAGAAGAAGAAGAAGAAGAAGAAGAAGAAGAAGAAGAAGAAGAAGAAGAAGAAGAAGAAGAAGAAGAAGAAGGAGAAGAAGAAGGAGGAGGAGGAGGAGGAAGAGGAGGAGGAGGAGGAGGAGGAGCAGGAGAAGGAGGAGGAGCAGGAGAAGGAGAAGGAAGGAAGAAGAGGAGGAGGAGGAGGAGGAGGAGGAGGAGGAGATGAAGAAGGAGGTGGAGAAGGAGAAGGAGAAGGAGACAGAGAAATAGGAGGAGGGAGAAGAACAAGAAGGCACAGAAGGAGAAGGTTTCTGTTTCTGAATACACACATCAAACACTTTTTAAAAATATGATGCAAATAATTAAAAATAGATCCCATCATCTACATATATTAAGAAGTTATCAGTCAGGAAATTAACTCTCTAACATATAATAACATTTATTTATGGGCACAGTGCACACTGTTTAAAAATTATCTTTTGTTTCACTTTTTTTATTGAATATTTTATTTACATTTCATATGTTATCCCCTACCCCATCCCCCACCCACCCGGGAACCCCCAATCCCCTTACCCCTCCTCCCTCTTCTCCGTGGATGTAACCCCCATCTACCCCCCCCACTCCCACTTCCCCACCCTCAAAATTCCCACCCCCTGGGGCGTCCAGCCTTCATAAGGTCAAGGATCTCATCTTCCACCTGTGCCCAGCAGGGCCCTCCACTCTTACATATTCAGCTGAAGCCCTGGATCCCTCCCTAAGTGCTCCCAGGCTGGTGGTTAGGACCCTGGGAGCTGTGGTTGGTTGGTATTGTTGCTCTCCTCATGGTGCCACAAACCCTTTCAGCTCCTTCAGTCCTCACTCTAACTCCTCCATTGAGAACCTCATGATCAGTTCAATGGCTAGTTGTGAGCATCTGCCTCTGAATATGTCAGAATCTTGAAGGCCTCTGAGGAGACATCCATATCAGGCCCTTATCGGCATGCACTTCCTGACTTCCACATCAGCATCTACCTTTGGTGACTGCA
>NW_021620885.1:5544617-5553138 GCF_004785775.1 Grammomys surdaster
CTCTCCCTCTCCCTCTCCCTCTCCCTCTCCTTCTTCTTCTTCTTCTTCTTCTTCTTCTTCTTCTTCTTCTTCTTCTTCTTCCTTGTTTACTACTGTGTACCATCCCTCTGCAATCTGTTGACTGCATAGATATATTTATGGCTCATTGGTGTCAGAGATTGGTCCTAGGCTCTGTAGGAACTTCTGCAGCCTTCTTAATTATTTTATCTATTTCATTATGTCTATGTAAATACAGGCTTGTGTGTGTGTGTTTATACTTGTGAGCCAACCCAAGATGTTGATATCTTTTTCAATCATACCCTGCCTTACATTTTGCAAAAGGATCTGTCACTGAAATTGGACCTAGCTGATTGATTCCAGCAAGATTGAGTAGCCAGCTCTGACAATTCTTATCTCTGCCTCACAAGTTCTAGGGTTACAGGTATGCACTATCCAGCTGATCTTTTATTAGGTCCTGGAGACACAAACACAGCTCCACATGCTCTCACCCCAAGAACTTGAGCAGCAGTACCATCTTATATATTTTTATTTTTTTAACTTTATATAGAATATCATGGTATTTTTCATACTATCCTTGAACTTGAAACCATAATGTCACAGTCTTCCTGTATCTTGATATCAAAATTGTACAATTCTCATATTGACATGCCAGTTATCAAATTTCCCAAATAAATTGCAAAGACTTAATTTATCCATCTCTCTAAAGAATAAACTGGACCACTTCTTTTCCTGAAAAAGATATTCTTTTATTTCATTCCTCCAATAAAATTCTACAAAAATGCCAAACCTTCTACTATGCATATATGAAAACATATAGTCAAAATTTCAGCTAACCTCAATACTTTATCTTTACATACAACAGACCTCACCTGAAAAGTTAGGCTCCCTCATTTTATAAAATGTATTATGTTGCAGCTTCTATCTAGGTTTGTTGCATAATCCTGACGACTAGAGCAGTTATACTCATTTAGTCTCTTCACCTCCAAGGTTCATTCATTCTCAGCAATCATTATTCTTATTTAGTTATTTTTATCTCCATTATATTTATTTCCATGGTATTCAGGTACACATATGTTAGTTATGCAGCATAGAGTTTTAAAAAACAATATACCTTAAAACAGTCACAAAACCTTTGAGTAATAATATTTATTTCTTTAGATTGCCTTAAATGAAATGTGCTTCAAATATAAATGAATGAGGATTCTCATCAAATGTATTGAAAAATTAATCATGCAAATGATAAATATAATGATTGTAGTTAAAGTTGTAAGAATTTCTTACCACCTTCTGTCTAGACCAAAAATGTAGATGTCCAAAGTAACATCTGAATAAAATAAATAATTTTCCAGATAATAAAGATATTTATGTTTATTTATTTCATGTTGAACTGTCAGCAAAAACAGTACCCATAAAAACAACAGCAATTTATTTTAGATTGATTTGTGTGAGCAACTTAAAATCCATGGGGGGTTAAAAGTTGACGGGAACAATTGTATCCCACAAAATGCTCAACTCAGTCACCAGCACAGAGTTGCCACTGCCTTATGAAAAATTAGTCTTAGGGACAATCCTGCACTGTCCAATTGGACCTTTCTTCCTTTAATATGATTTTATCTTCCTATGCATGACTAACTTCAAAGGCATCAAAATCTTTTACTTATTCCCAAAAAAATGTTGTTGTTTGTCGGTAACGTTTTATTTCTTACCCTAAAACTATTTAGTTGTCCTTTTTAATTTTTATTTAATTTTCTCTATTAATTGTACATCTTAAAGGGGCTAACTGATAAAAGTAGAAACACATTTTATGCATTGGAAGAGAGAAGGAAAGAGAGAAAAGCAAAGTAAGACCTTAGATTGGCCAACTTCTGAGTAAAATGTACATTTGAAAAGTTACCTTATTATAGTATGCCTTAGAATATTGACTTTTTTGTAACCATTTTGTTCCTAATTTATTCATTCTTGGATCCTGTCTCCTACATTTTTTTGTGTTATAAAAAGTCTTATTTGCCACTGTCATACAAGAATATACAACTCTTAAACTACATATATATTACATGCATAAGATCAAGCCACCCCTAATTGGAGCGTGGATTGGGAGGTACTCAGTAAGGCTTACTCGTAGCTCAGGCACTATAAGACACTTATAGCTGCTGAAGGAGTGAGGGTAAGTTTTAGTACAGATATGTCACTTGATAATTTATCCAAGTTCCTGTGAATCTCTCTTCACCTCTTACCAAAGTAGCATTCACAAGTTGATTTACATCATCTATGAATATGTAAAGAGCATGCAAGAGGCTAAGGAGATGGTACAGCAATTAAGAGCACTGACTACTTTTCTAAAGACCAGGATTTGATTCCTCACATGAATCTGGAGCCAACAACTGTCTGAAAACCATGTTCCAGGAAATCTGTGCCTGCTTCTAGTCTGAGCAAGCACCAGACACATAAAAGATGATATAGATGAAGGCAAAAAACACATACATGAAGGATAAGATAAGATGTTTTCCTAAAAGGGAGTATATTGGGAGAGTATGGCAGGAGTTAAAAGGGGAGATCAGAGGGAATGGGGTTGATCAAAATATACTTTTTATGTATGAATTTCTCTCCTTTCTCATTAAGTTGTATGCTTCAGTCTTCAGATACTAATTTTTCACTACCTGCAGAAACCAAAAGAGAAGGAAAAAGAATGCATGCTTTTCTGATTTGATATCACACTAATTTGCAGAAAGAAGATTAAAATCACAGCAAAATAAAACAAAAAACAAAACAACAACAACATATGGAAAACATGAAGCAATTTGACATCCATAATGGCCTCCCAAACCTCTTTTATAAAAACAGTGAAACTGGAAGGGTTATATTTATAATAAATCTATTTTAAATTTGTTGAAGAGGAAATCATGCATGAATTATTAAATGAATTATTTTCTCCTCCTTTTCATTCAGGTTTGTACATACATTATGATATGACTGAAATATTTCAATTTTACTTGATTTAAACAAATTGTATATATGATTTCATAATGAATTTAATCTACAAATTTAGATGCAAGATTTTTTGAAATGTTCATTTTTTTTTTAATCATTGATTGTTTTTATTATTTTTCCCCAAGTTGTATTTGGGGGTGTACATGATATGAAATAACCACTTAATCCACTATTTTCATAAAATGTAAAACATTTACATTCCATTATGTAAACAAGTAGTAGTTACATAATACTATACTTCCCACAAAATTTTGCATTTCTGAATGGATATTAATTAATTTTTTGGATATTTTATTAATTTACATTTCAAGTGTTATTCCCTTTCCCAGTTCCCCCCCAAAATCCTATCCCATCCCCCCTCCTCCTGCTTCTATGATGGTGTTCCCCCACTTCTTCCACCTCTCCATCACCTTGCCCTCAAAATCCCTACACTGGGGCATCAACCCTTCACAGGACCAAAAGCTTCTTCTCCCATTGATGCTCAACAAGGCCATCCTCTCCTACATATGTGGTTGGGCCCAAGGGTCCCTTCATGTGTACTTCTTGGTTGGTGGTTTAATCCTTTAGAGCTCTCGGGGGTAGAGGGGCTTCTGGTTGGTTGATATTATTGTTCTTCCTATGGGGTTGCAAACTCCTTCAGCTCCTTCAGTCCTTTGTCTAACTCCTCCATTGGTGACCATATTGGAGACCCTGTGTTAAGTTCAATGGTGGGATGCAAGCATCTACTTCTGTATTTGGCAGACTCTGGCAGAGCCTCTCAGGAGACAGATATATAAGGCACCTGTCAGCATGTACTTCTTGGCATCCACAATAGTGTATAGAGTATTTTGTTTCTCTTTTTAAGAAGGACTGAAGCATCCACACTTTGGTCTTTCATTTTCTTGAGCTTCATGTGGTCTGTGACTTGTATCTTGGATATTCCAAGCATTTGGGCTAATATCCAAATATCAGTGAATGCATACCATGTATATTCTTTTGTGATTGGGTTACCTCACTCAAGATGATATTTTCTAGTTCCATCCATTTACCTAAGAATTTCATCAATTGATTGTTTTTAATATCTGAGTAGTACTCCATTGTGTAAATGACCCACATTTTCCGTATTCATTCCCCTGATGAAGAACATCTGGATTATTTCCAGCTTCTGCTTTTATAAATAAGGTTGCTATGAACATAGTAGACATGTGTCCTTGTTATATGTTGGAAAATCTTCTGGGAATATGCCCAGGTCTATTCAATTCATATGGAGAGTCTATAATTTATACAGAAAGTTTTTGTATTTATTCTGAAAAAAAGGTAGTATTTTTAAATAATTCTGGGGAATTTAGGTTAAAACTCTTTACTATTTTGTTTTCTCTAGTTACCAGAATTGAATTGCTTTTCAATTTATCTTATAAAACCTTAGTATGTCCAATATAATGTGAAAACTCAGGCAGAAAATATAAGAGGTTGGCCATGAATAGTAGATATTCTAACTCAGCAATTTTAGATCCAGTGAGGAAAGTATGTAAGAAGGACTCGAAAACTTTATATAAAGCTGTAGCTCTGAATGGCTTATCTTGTTATTTATGTTAATATAACACCAAAGTCTGAGTCCTGTAAGAGATCTTTCATTATTCCAAACCTCATTCAGCAAATTCAAGCTCTTAGTCAAAACAAGCAGCCTTTTCTCTAAGCTTTTGTCAAATGTCTGCATCACCATGAAATTAGCATAACCTACCAAAAGAGCTTCCCAAATTCATGAGCAATCACTTCAAATGCACTTAGTGATGCTGACCAATGGTACCACTTTCTCAACTCTGACCCCAGCTTAATATTTGTGGAAATTGTTTCATTCGAATGACATTGTACTCATCCCTCAGCTTGTACTCGCCAGCACACACATACTCTGCTAGAACATGGTCTCCCTTTTACACTTCAACCGTCAGTTGTAAGAAACAGGAAAGTCACATGAAAAAAAAAAAAAATATATATATATATATATATATATATATATATATATATATATATATATGTCACAAACATGCATCTACAGCCCTGCAGCCCTGGTTCTTTTTGGAGCTATAAATAAAATAGTATTCTGTCAAACCTGTGAGTCTCATTTTGTTTTGATCTGATTACCCATTTTTCACAAGTCTGCTTGTTAAATTTCATGTTTTTCTAAATTTTTTTAAATTAGTCCCTTCAGATTTGAATTTAATAGTAAGAATTTAACTCTCTTATAATTACAGTGCAAGTTTCCGAAAAAGTTGATAAAAAGCAGTGAAGTTCAAACATGACTCACAAAGCAGTCATCTTTTGGGAATTACTCGGCACACAATCATAACTTTCCACATCTTAGCAAAGGCTGCATGTGTATACTCTGCTTTCTTGTCCTCTGATCACTGAAATCAATTTTGGTTAAAAATGTTATTTTCATTCATCTTTCTATAAATAATGAATACATTTTTCAAAAAGTCCTTAATGGGCTTTGAAAACGTCAGTGCTAAGAGTTCCTGTCTGTCATTTCTGTCTGTCACTAGAGGTTCTGCACTTTACTCCATCAATTATATTTATTTTCTCAAATAAAGACACATAAGGTTCCGCAGGTAGATGATCTTGCCTCACAATCTGATGCCCTGAGTTTCATCCCCAGAACTCAGATGTTGGAGGATGGAAACCAACTCTTGAAAGTATTCTTCTAATATTAGAATACAATGCTTCCTTAAATGTTTGCCAATGAGCACTATCAGGAAACACGTGCACAGCAAGAAGAAAATCATTAGTAAATATAAATTTTTATTATTAATGGATATAAATGTTTAAGCATTCAATCCCAACATTTGGAAGGCAGAGAGAGGAAGATTGCTTTAAGCTCATGGTCTGTTAGTATCACATAAAAGAGTCTGTCACAATATACATACATATACACATACACATATACATACACACACACACACATGCGTGTGTGTGTGCATATATATATATATATTGCATCGTTGTATGTGGATATATATACATATATATATATATATATATGTATATATATATATCGTGTGTATGTATGTTCTCTAATTTGAGATAGAGCACACATGCTTCTGTACATGTGTAGTCAGAGGCTAATCTGATGTGTGGATCCTCACCTTATACCATTTTTAATGCAGGATTTATTTACTTCAGGCTACATGGCGCCCATGAGAGTCTAGGAATTTTCTTGCTCTCTCATCTTGTTGTAGGAGATGTATGATATAGAAGTACATGTGTGTGCCATAGTGTTCAACTTTTGTTTGTGTCCCACATACTTCAACTCAGGTCATTAGGCTTGAATGCAAGCACTCTTTCTGGCTGAGGTACCTTCTTGTTCCAGAAGAAATATTATATATATATATTACATAATAAACCCTTTGATAGCACCATTATTTTATTCTACTTGTTTGAAGTTAATAAAATGATATATAGAATATGTTTAACTTATTAGTTGGCATATACTAAGAGAATAATTATGCAACATTAATTATGATTAATTACTTTCATTCTCTGATAGACATGAAGAGCTGGACTCTGTCCAATAGTTGTTATATTCTAGGATGTTCTTCTTATTATCACATCTGCAAGTTGTCATCTGTCATTCATAGTTCAATAACAAAACTCAGCATATCCGGAGTCCTTAGTACTAAGAATTTTAATCCAAGACGTATTTTTATATTTTTCTCTTTAATTTAAATAGCTGTAATGCTATTGGCGTAACAGCTTTAGATAATTAGACCATTGGATGTCACAGGTGGTGGATGATACCCTTTGTAAGATTTGTGCTTGTAGTGGAAACAATAAGTCTGAATAAAGGACCAAGAAAAACCCAAGAATGGCAAAATGTAACAGCATAGAGAAGAAATGTGGATCAATTATGCACTCATGCAAAATTGCTTCTAATAATAAAAGAGGTTTCAGCAATTAAAAAAAAACAACATTTTAACTCCAGTTTTATTCATGCTACACACAATATTTACCAAAGGCATTTCTCTACATTTCTCAACAAAGTCATGAAGCTGTGGCTCTGAGGAATTGCAAGAACATTTATCTGTAGATATGAGCAAAAGGCAAGGTTAGTTTAAATGTTCAGTTAACATAATGCATTTTATCATTATCAAATGTAATAATATCAGATTTTTAATGTAATAAAGAATGCCTGAAAACATCAAGTCAGCAGGATTAGAATACAGAGCAGAGGCAAAATATTAAGAACCGAAGTACAAATTTCTTTAAATTTTGAACTCAAAAATATTTGGGGAAATATGGTGACATTTCATGATACTTTTTATTCTTTAAAATGAAATGTTTTGCTTTCTTTTCTAAAGTGCTTATTAAAATTGATTGCATGTAAACTTTTTTCAATGAGAAACATCTGAGTTGCACATACCATCATCAGCTCCATGTTTTTGTTCCAACCAGAGTGCCCAAACAACTCCACTAGACTTGAAGTGTCTCTTTAAATATGAGAAGATTACAAAATTAGTGTATAAAACCATCTCTATAGACTGTAGTTTGGCATTTACTGTAAGTTAGCCAAATCTAAAGGTAAAATCTGATATGCTTTTATTCAAAGTTTACATTATTCATACTGATTTGACATTGTTAAAAATATGCACATACATTCAATAAAATTTCATTAAAGTTTAAAGCCATATAAAAGAGCTGATCTAGATACCGAACAGAACACTTGGGTTTATTAGTGAGGAGCTTTTCTTTACTCACAGAAGTGATGGTACGTCTGGCCTCAGAATTGAGTGAGTTCCATTTACAGTGAAAAGTATCTGAAGGATTGCTCAGGGTAGTAAAATTCCATGGGCTCTGGTTCATTGTTTGTGCTTTACTAAGTTTCCTGCTGAACTCTACCCATGAAGGAGGAGTTGAGGAAAAAATAACACCATATTTTACTGCTTTGAAACTTCATCGTGGAAGAAAGATGACTTTCAAAATGCTTCTGACATCCCTGATTCTCAGTTGTCACTTGAGGAAAAAAAATCCAAGTTCTATTAAACAGTTAAATGTACTTACTCAACTACTGTGAGAATCATGAGATACAAATCAGTATTGCTTGCCTTATGCTCTGCTCATGCATTGTGGTTACCCAAGACATCATGTGCAAAGCATACCTTTACTTTCCCCAGCAAGTTCATGTGCTAATTACCTTGGCACTGCACCAATTAATGTTTTTCTCTTCTCTTCTTTAAGGCTTCATTTTCTGGGAAATTGATCTTGGTTTTTCTACCAGCTTTCCTCTCTGGATTTATAATTGAGATATAATTTTATTCTTGGGTCTCTGTCTCATAATAAGTGAAGTTTACAAGACTTTAGAACATACAGAACAAAATATCTATGGGGAAATATTTGTATCTAACAAGCTTACATTGTAAATTCCCAGGGCATAACTTTAATTAGTATATCATAATGTCTCTTTACTTGATTTAAGAAAGAGCCTACCCTATATATAAGTGAACAGAAATGAAAGAGGAAAAAGTCTGTGATAAGGAATGAAAATTTTATATTGCATATA
>NW_021620885.1:5553238-5593051 GCF_004785775.1 Grammomys surdaster
TGCATATATATATATATATATATGTATATATATATATATATATATATATATATATGTTCTCTTTCATTTTTGACCCTCAAAGTTAATTATTTCTCTAAATGCATTTGCAAAACCAATTTATCTGTGAAACCTTGATAAAGGACCTTACAAATTATGTGTTCTGGTGACTTACTCTAGACTTTCTACCCCATACTCACAGTATTGATAATTTGGATGGATAAATATGTTCTAGATAGAGGTCAAATTTCCATGGCCTCAAACCAAAAAAAGGGAGCCTAATTTCATTTTTGAATAGATGGAATGGCCTGAGTGGCCTCAAAAGTCATTGCAGTTTTATATGAAACTTGGCAAATCCCCAGTCCTCTGATAGAAATTAATACATAGGCATAGAGTACAAAGGCCCTGGGCAGGTTGAATCTCAGAATTTATGTTTTGGCTCCAACAGTCCATAAAATATAAATGACTTATCTTTGAAGGTCCTTCATATTTTTAAGAAGTCATTTCACTTCAGCTCTATTTCAGATGATGAGCTGTTAAGCTGTTTTGTGCACTTAAGTTTCTTACATTGGTGTGAATTTCTACATCATTAATTCATTATGCCTACCTCTTTTGCTTTAAATCATTCTATATATGGATGTGCCTGTTTATTTCCTTAGAAAGATGAAAATCCTTTTCTAAGAATGGTCCTCTGAAAGCCAGGCGGTGGTGGTGCACGCCTTTAATCCCAGCACTTGGGAGGCAGAGGCAGGCGGATTTCTGAGTTCGAGGCCAGCCTGGTCTACAGAGTGAGTTCAGGACAGCCAGGGCTACACAGAGAAACTCTGTCTCGAAAAACCAAAAAAAAAAAAAAAAAAAAAAGAATGGTCCTCTGAACCATTCTGAATGTCTTCTTGAAAAGGGTTAGCTCACCTCTGGTAACCTTTATAAGCATTCATAAGTCTGGAAAGAGATTGGAAATGGCACAGCAAGTGAAACTCTGGGCTATTCCCTGTCATTTCTATGTTGTTTCATATGTCCAGATTCCAACTATGTGTCTATACATGCATCACCTATTTCACTTTTTGACCCTCTTAGGCAATGTGTAGTACTTACTACTCCCTCAGTATCATAGAGAACCACAAGTAATCTACAATAAAAAATATGTTACCTCCTTTCACATTTCTTCAAATATCTATTCAATTGAAATTTTGTATTTACTGGGCTGCTATTATACCACAATGGAAATATGTGCTTATGTTTTTGTATGCAGTGGGAAAAGCATATCTCCAGAGATAACAGTAGATAACCCTTTTCAAGAAGGCATTCAGAATGGTTCAGAGGACCATTCTTAGAAAAACATTTTCATCTTTCTAAGGAAATAAACAGTCACATCCATATATAGAATGATTTAAAGCATCACTGTCTTCAAGAAACATGTGAACATGTTGGATAATTAAAATAGCAAAATAAAGGAATATTTTTAAAGGAATGTACCAGAGGATTGCCTCACAAACTATGGTATTCAATCCAGTTGAACTGGTGTGACTTGGTGGTTTAGGGATGAAGAGCCTCAGGTTACATTGATTTAGGAATTAAGAATTGCATTGGAACCTTACCTGAGGGCAACATTTATGACCATAACTATTTCAAGGTAAAAGTGATCAAAGGCCTACCCATGAAATGAAAATATCGGAGCTGGGGCTTAAGTGGAGTCACAGACATAGCAGAAGCATATCATGAAAAATCGTCATTTTGACAAAGAAGGTTACTGTCCTATTGAGTGCTTACTCTGTTTGCATGGGCTAAGAGGTGGCCTTGCAAAATGATAATGGTAATTTGATCCTTAATATTCAATGGAGTGCAAAAATAGCAAAAATTGATTTCAAATGTCTGTAGGAACTAGAAAGTATGAAACCAAAGAAAGAGTGACCCTATCCCTGGATTCAGTCATATCATAAAAGCACAGTAACTAATAAGAAAAGCTGTAGTTGTAAACAGATGCATTCTGGAGTACTATCCATTTCTGTTTATGTTCTCCACGGTGACTAAATATATTTTTCACAGACTCTGACTTAGAGAGGTCATGGATAAGTTTGAGTTTGTGATAAAAATCTATCTGTATGACTGTATTATATAGACATACTAATTCAATTTTCTCTGTTGAAAATCAGACAGAGCTCCACTTTTTAAAATTAATACTATGCTCTTTGAAACTTTGCTCATGTCATAACTTATACTTATTTTCTAGCCCTAAAAAATAAATGGAATATTTTCACAAAAAAAGTAAAGAAAAAGAAAATAATAAACAAAATATATACACTGAAAACCACCTAAGGTACTGAAACTATGTAAGATAGCAAAGGAAGCTGTGAGAAACTGTTAATATTGCAAATTTTATATGACTCTCAATTTTGTACTATGCAATTCTCTGAAAATTTAATACTTACTTTATAACATATCCATCATCCATAAATACATTTACTTAAACATTGATGCTTGTGTGTGTATGTATATATATATGAATGATATGGATACATGTATGTTTCTAACTGTGTTTTAGAACATTATATATATATATACATATATATATATATATATATATATATATATATATATATATAGCAAATGACTTTTCAGTTAAAATCCTTTCTTTCTGTATTTGAAAATACTATAAATTGAAAACATTTACTTATCTGAATCAAATTTTATTTTTGATAAACTTACAATCACAAAATAAACTTTGGTTTTTGAAACAGTAGACAAACAATTTGAAACATTATCAGTCAATATGTCTTTTCTAGAAAGACATGTTTCTCTCACCCTTTTCATCAAGGTATTAATCTAGTGTGCACGTCAAGAGGTTAGTATAACAGTAGTGTTTCATTGACTCATGTTCTTCTTAAGCAGTTACAAATAATGAAGATGTTACTGAATGCCTAAAAATTGATGACATATTTTACACATTCTAACTATAAAATACTAAGTGTATAGCACAAAATATACATTGTAAGTGTATATTTTATATATCATTTGCCCATTCCCTTTGTTACCAGTTAACCTGTATGGCAAAAATACATACACCATTACTTCTCAATGTTAACAAATGAAGAAAATAAATATAAAATAAAAGAAAAGAATATGTTGCTAGAAAATATGGTATCTCTTCTCTTCCATCTTAAATTTAAAACAAATATATGCTATGTACATACATGAACCAGATGTTGATCTAGGTAGGTAAGAAATTAAAATGAATAATACAATGCCTCTGACCTTAAGAAAATCAGTCTAATAAATGAAAGAAGTACATTCAAAGTAACTGCTATAAAGAAAAGATATGTCAAATATTTTGAGTGCAAATTTATTAAATTCCTGTGAGAAAGTATTTACATTGATGTTGTAATTAACTGAGTGACTTGAAGATTTGGTATGAAATCAAGAAACAAGGGAATTTCTCCATTGTATTATGAGCTTGCATACGCCCTAGAAACTGCAACAATGACAGCACAGGTCAAAATGAGCACTTGTCTGTTTTTTTCTAGTGGTAATAATACAGTAGAAAGCTTGAAGACACAGAGGAAAACGTGTTGGACTTGGAAGGGGTTTGTAGGCTGAGTCAGGGAGATCGTGAATCCCAAGACCAGCTGGAGTTACAGAGTAAGACACTGTCAAGAGATGAAAAGTAATAAAAAAAAGTGGATTAATGGATTTGAGGAGAAGAGATCTATAAAAAAAAAACTATTACAAATGTTATAGTGATGGTTGGACCAAGATATTACTTCACCAAACATATTCCAGCTGAGAATGGAGGAGAAAAATTGGCAGCAGTGAGCATAAAAAATAAATTGTCAAGCAGTATTGTAAAGTGCAAAGAGAAAAATTAGGATAAAACAGGAAAGTGAACAGATTCATGATTCTTTTCTGTGATTTTTATCACTGTGAGAAATGAGAGTATGATTGTTTTTGATGGAGATAAAACAGTAAACATAGAGATTGTTATGAAGTCCTGAGTAGATAAAAAACAAGCAGGATAGAAATACTACAAACGTTTTTAGTATCAGTTCATCTGTTCTGGTGTCTGTTTCCAGGGAATGCTTTTGAGTGGATGATCAGTAGAGTATCTAGTGTTGGTGACTGAAATTCTCACTATAGTATGTTCTTGCTGAGGAATGTATTAGGGAGGAGATCATTCTGATAGTCATGTAGGAGAGAATGACTTGTTCAGATGGACAGAATATAAAACTATGGTTTATATTTCACAGTAGAGAGTGGACTGAGCACAAAATTTCTGTTTACCTAGTTGTTTTTATAACTGTATATTAGTTGTATGTTTTCTTATGAAATTTTTATACATATACCCAATATATTTCTAATTACTTTTATATTCGTTCTACTTACTTTCTTTAAAAAGCCATTAATTAAATTTACTTGGCCATTTCATACAAGTATATAATACATACTGATTATCGCACTACCCTCACTCCCATCTCTGTATTACCATTTTATATTCCTTCTTCTCTTTCTCCTGCTCCCTAAAAATTTCTCCCAAATGATTCTGTCCTTTTGTTTGTAACTTAATGAATTTAACCAAGGTAGAATGAGGAATGGATTAAGGTTTTGGTGTTATCCGTTGGAACCTACTGAGTTTACCTGTAGATACACAATAGGAAAGAGTTATTCTTCCTGCCCCAAAACTTACACTCACTGCGCCATCATTGACTGATTATTGGTAGGTTCTGTTGATGCTTAATGAATGCAGGTAACTGCAGTGGCTAAGAGTTCTGATAGAAATGGCTCTATTAAGTCTAGAGGATAGCATTCATTCCACAGCTCTCTAAGCTGTCTTCTACAACTGCTGCCTTTTCTTGTACTGTGTTGCTGGCTTGATGTCTTTCTTTTAGAGCTGAGCTCTCAGCTGACATTCACTCTCATCATCTGACAAGTCCTGAGTCTCAGCATTCACCACTGTTCACTGTAAAGAGAGGCATCTGTGAGAGATGCTGATTGCTCACACAGGAGTAGTTTTTTTCCTTCACTATGACACAAACAAGCATTTTTTGCCAGGCAGAGTTTCTGTTGTTGTTGCTATTGTTTATATATATTTTTTGTTTGGTTAGTATTATTCACAGCTGAACAATGACGCCTTTTCTGTAGCCACAACATTCACTACACCTTCAGTAAACTCAATTCTACATCTGTACCTTTGAGAAGATTATGGATGCTATAGTGGAATGTTTTGCAGATTTCTTTTAGGTCAATTCGATTTAAGATACATTTAACAACAGTCTTTTTTTTGTTTACTTTCCATAGTGTTTTCATACTGACTAATTCTCCATTGGTGAGAATTGGCACTTAAAGTCATTTATCATTTTGATACATATTGAATACAGTCATTTATCAATATCACTGTGATGGAGTTCATACATGACTTTATTTACTGTATTTATTTAGTAGTATGTCTTTTGTGAAATCAGGTCCACATGGGTTGGAGTTACATATGTTTAGAATGGTGATATCTTCTTGGTAGATTGCTTCTGTAGTGAGTTATCAAGTGACATTCCTTCCATTCTCACTCTAACAAGTTTGTTTAAAATCAGTTTTGTTCAATATACTTGCATATTTTCTATTTGCTTTTTGGAATTCATGTTCTCTTTTTGCTCCAAAGAAAGGCCCATATTTCACGGCAAGTTTCTTGTAGATAACAAAAGGCCGGATTCTAATTTTTAAAGAAAACTGATAGCCTGTGTCTTTTTTTTGTTTAGTTTAGTTTTGTTTTTTTTTTTTTGTTTTTTGAGACAGGGTTTCTCTGTGTAGTCCTGGCTGTCCTGGAACTCCCTCTGTAGACCAGGCTGGCCTCGAACTCAGAAATCCGCCTGCCTCTGCCTCCCAAGTACTAGGATTAAAGGCATGCACCACCACTGCCCGACAGTCTGTATCTTAAATTGGATATTGAGACCATTAGTAAGCTGAATCTCTTTGATATGTACAGTAAGTCCTATGATCTTGTTAACCTTTTGGTGTGTTCATAGACATCTTTTGATTGATTCTGTTGAATTTATTTGTTCCCAATATCTTCTCAATATATTTATTAATCTCTTTAGGCCAAAATATGCTTTTCAGTACCATCTACAGACCTGGCTTAGTGGAAATATAGTCTTTTAATTTTGTTTTGATAATGGAAAATCTGTATTTCTCTTTCAGTCTTAATATAGTTTTGTTGGGTATAATATTCTGCCTTGACAATTGTGGTCTATCAGAACTTGGAGTTATGCTTTCAGACCTTTTGACGTTAAAGGTATCTGTCAAATAGAGAGATGCAATTCTGATGAACCTGACTCAATCTTTTTTTTTTTTAGCAACTTTTAATATTTTTCTTTATTCTCTATTAAATGTTTTAATTATAGTTTGTTATGGGCAGCTTCTTTGCTGGTCTTATCTATTTGATAGACCTCTATACTTAGATGGTCACATGAAGGCAAAAAGATGTCCTGTAGATAGAGGTGACCTAAAATGACCTTGGGTTGAAGAACACCCTTTATGTTCCTGGGATGGAGAATAATAGGATGCATGATGAAAGGAGAGTAGCCAGGATTCCTGGAGTATCCTGGTTCAGAATTGGGACAAGATCTTTCATTAATTCAGATGAGCCAGGAATCTCCCTGAACATACAAGTAATATCTGATAGACAAAAAATGTTTTGCCACATATGGGTAGTTGCTCCAGTTGCCAAATGACTACAAAACCAGTGTATACCAGAAACCTTTTCCCATAAAAGGACATAATACATAGCTAATGGAAATAATGCATGATTCTCATTTTCTATAGAACAGTTAATGCCCAATATGTGCAAATGAACCACAGTTCCCTGGGTCTGGAAATGGGCTGAGGTTACTGCAAATGCAAATGTGTCAGGATGTTTGTGGACTAGAAATGGAGTGAGATTCTTCTGTCTTAGTTGTTTTTCTACAGCTATAATAAAATATCATGACCAAGAACTTGTAAAATAATTAAAAAAAAACAAACGAAAAAAACAAAAATAATAGTTGACTTTGAAGATTGCGATTGTGGAGGGTTAGAGCCTATGACCATCATGGGGGTAAGCATGGCAGCAGGAAAGCATGCACTGTACTGAAGTAGTAGCTTATAACTAACATCATTATTCACAACTAGGAGACAAAGAGACAAAATGTTATAACGATGGGCTTTTGAAACTTCAAAGTCCTACCAATAACATATCCCCTGATATTACAGAGAAGGAGTGATGCCCAAGGCCTGGTGAAGATTTATGATATAAGTGAATGTACAGGACAATGGATTCTCTAGACTTATGAAGGGATGGGAATGTTTTAGAAATGGAGTTGTGCAAGGATGTGCGGCTCGCAGCCTCGCCAATAAGGAGAACACCACACTCAGGATTCTTCTGACAGCAATTTATTGTACAGCTCTTTAGATGGCAGTGAGGCGAGGGATGCCAAGCCCCAAAAACCTGTGGCTTATATAGAGCCTTAGGAGACGTGCCACACACTCATTGGCTCTTATGATATTGCCAAATTAGCATACTGGTTTTCGTGCCTTGCGCAGGCGCACATTCAAGCAAGGCTCTCAAGAAGAACCAGGAAGCAGGAAACCGGCGCCATGTTGCAATGGCGAACCCAGCTCCTAACATCTCCCCCTTTTTTACTAAATTGCTGCAACAATTTTCCAACTGTTATTTCGCCGATCAAGCCCACTGTTCTACCAGTAAGGCGTTCAAGGCAGTTAAACAGTATTGAGACCCTCCACACTTATGTCCCGTGCAATGGGAACCCAAGCCCTGGGAAGTGTGGAGGACTACCACTAGGGATTCCTGGTGCAATGGGAACACAAGCCCTCAGGGTATCCCATTGAATGATAGTGTCTCATTGTTTAAGCATATTTAACCAAGCTTGAGGGGATGTTCCCTGCTCTGAGGCAAGCAGTGCTTGAGTGATAAGTACTTTATCTCTATGATGTTGTTTTTTAAATTTGCAGAGCAACCAGAGTGTGATCAGCACTCCCCCAAAGATCATACAGCCAAACATTCCCACCCCCATCCACTCCTTAAAAAAGCAGAAGGTGGACGTGAGCCAGGAAGTGAAGTCTCTAACATCAATCGAGTTTATTCTGGTCCCATTCAAAACAGCAATCTTGAGCAGGAGTTCTTCTTGTAGCTCCTCAGCCTGTTGTGACCGATTTCCTAGAGTTGCAAAGGCTGATAAACTGGTAGCAGCCCCCGCTAAATTTGTCTTCAGGGGTTGGTGAGTTCTCTTTCACAGTTCTGGTCAGTCTGCTTGGTATCCAGATTGGATTTTCTTGATCCTGTGGAAAAACACAAACAGCTCCCCTGAATCTCACCAAAACTGGATCCGGGCCCTTCCATTGGTTAGTTAAGACATCTTTCCATTTAACATATTCTTTTTGAGGACTTGGAGCCACATGTCTGTCAGCAGCAGATTGCCCATCAGAATCCAGATTTAAAAAATTTAAGGTAAATAGGGCTAGGGAGATAGATGTCTTAGGTCCCATGTTGGGGCCTATTCCTCCCTTTTGTTTTTGTAAATAAGTTTTCAATGTGCCATTGGCATGTTCCACAATCCCTTGTGCCTGAGGATTATATGGCAAGCCAGTTATATGACGGACACCAAGCCTTAAGCAAAACTGTTGAAAGGTTTTAGATGTATAGGCTGGTCCATTATCAGTCTTCAGCTGAAGGGGCTTGCCCCAAGCAGCCCAGGCTTCAAGGCAGTGAGTAATAACATGTGACACTTTTTCTCCCGCAAGGGGGGTGGCGTGGATGATGCCAGAGCATGTATCCACAGATACATGAATAATAGCTCTAAGATCATGTAATAACCTCCATTTACCTGATTTTTTTTAATCACAAATATAGGCGTATTCCATGGTGACTGAGAACTCTCCAGATGTCCTAGTTTTAGTTGCTGTTTAACTAGAGCTTTTGCAGCTGCTAGTTTTTCAGAGGTTAACGGCCATTGAGGAACCCATACAGGTTCCTCTGACAACAAAGGTATAGGCAATGCACCCTCAATGGCCCCTAGGAAAAAACCAGCCCTTTCCTGTCTTGTTTTTCTGTAATAGAAACAGGGTTGGTCCTGCCTTGTAAGGCCTTCCCCAGTCCTTTTCCAGGGCCACACCCCATTTCTTTCATCATTTTTTGACTCTGTGTAGAATAATCATTGGTGAGCCTAAATTCCAATTGTTTAAGAATATCTCTTCCCCATAAATTAACTGGAAGTGGCAAGACATAAGGAACAACTGTCCCTCGACTGCCTTCAAAATCTTCCCAATGCAATACTCTTGCACTAACATCAGGAGCAGACTCATATCCAAGACCTTGTAAGGTTTGTGAAGAGCTATTAACAGGCCAGTTCTTTGGCTACCAATTGGTAGAGATAATGGTAGTATCTGCTCCTGTGTCTAGGAGGCCTGTAAAAAGCTTTCCTTGAATTTTCAACTCTAAGGTGGGGCGTTTTTCCAAATCTAATGAAATAAACACATTCTGTCCTCCAGAGGAGCCAAATCCCTTCATGCCCCTAGTTAAACCTTTACTAGGAAAGAATGAATGTAAACTAGGGAGGACTAATAGCTGTGCAATTCTATCACCAGGAGCTATAGAGCTAATCCCCCTTGGTGATAAGCACATGATTTTTATTTGTACCTCATAATCTTGATCTATGACTCCGGGGTGAACAATTAATCCTCTTAGAGTCGTAGATGATCTTCCTAGCACTAGTCCTACTGTATTCTCAGGTAAGGGTCCTGAGAAATCGGAAGGTATAGGCTGACACCCCATGGTAGATGTTAGTACTGCTCTGGTGGTGGCACAGAGATCCAGTCCTGCTGAGCCTGACGTGGCTGTCCTGATTATCTTATCCTTTGATGTTGCTGAGGGTTGTTCTGCAGGTTTTCCATTGCCCCATATATTTGCGGGCCCTGTGGATGTGGGCCCCGTTGCCCGTATTTTGGCAGAGGAGAAATTGTACGTCCTCTGTCATCTTTAACTGACCTACACTCATTTGCCCAATGTTTTCCTTTATTACACCTAGGACACATTCCAGGCAACTTTGGACGATTGTTACTAGTAGTTCCAGGTGCTCTACATTGTCTTTGTATGTGTCCCAGTTTTCCACACCTGAAACATTTAACATTAGAGGCCCTCTGAGCCGCTAAAACAGCAGCTGCCAATCCGGCATTAGATAGAGGTCCTCCTATTTCTCTACAAGCCTTCATCGCATTTAATCCTTTCCTTTTCCAAGGTGTAATAGCATTTCTGCATTCTCTAGTACATTGTTCAAAAATTAGTTGTTCTATGAGAGGCATGGCCATCTCAGGATCTCCAAAAATCCTTCCTGCCGCCTCCATCATCCTTGCCACAAAGTCTGAGAACGGCTCATTGTTTCCTTGAATAATTCTTGTCAAGTTTCCTGAAACCTGTCCTTTGTTAGGGAGACTTTTCCATGCTTTTACAGCTGCCTTATTAATTTGCTCATATACTTCTACAGGGTAGGCCGTTTGATTGATAGCCCATTGTCCCTGCCCTGTAAGCATGTCAAAGTTCCATTGTGGATGCCCCTGAGCTAAATTTTGTCTTTCCTGTGAAGCACAGAATTCTTGAAAAATGGATTTCCAATCTAGATATTGTCCCATAGTCAGGCAAGCCTTAACAGTATTATACCAATCATATGGTGTCATGGCACTGACCATAAGTCTTTCTATTAATGCCTGAGTAAAAGAGGCATTGATTCCATAAGTGTACCGATTCGGCTAGCGTTTTTAATTTTTTTAAATCTAGCTGTGAATGTTGTCTGGTTTGGTTAGCATCTTCCCATATGGGAAAGGCTACTCTTATCTTTTCTCTTTCCTTAGCTGTAATAAGAGAATTTGACGACAGTCTTTCCTGTCTCTCTTTTGTTTTTTTCTTTTTAACTCTAACTACTTCCTCCAATGGTGGGGCAGATGGGGCATACCCCGGTGCATAAGGCGAATCCAGCCCGTATCTTTCAGACTCATAACAGGCTGCTTCTTTATCTAACTCTGCCTGTTCCTCAAGATCTAACACACTATCAGAGGATGAGGTGTCGGTATCCTCTGTATCTTCTTCATCCCCCGAGGACGTCTCCTCAGAGACGAAGTCATTAATTTTTAAATTCTGAGACTCAGTTAACACAGGATATAGTTTTCTCTTAGGCTCTTCCTGTTTTTTATGTTCCTTTTTTGTAGCTACTTCTTTCTTAATTTCCTCTTTTTTCTTTTCCTTTTTCTTTATTTTATTTTTAGCGCTCTTATCCTTTTCTGCTTCTGATAGGCTATCCTGGTGTTCTGCTAAAGCTCTTTGTCCCTCTCTTACCTTGTCTTGGCATTTTGTATCCTCTATACACAGAGGGCAAGTACACTCCTTTCCTTGTGTATGGTAGTTAAAACAGAAGCAGAGCACAAGAACTACCATGGCCCAAACAAGGATAGCAATAGCAAAATAGACAGGATCCACCATACCTTGCAAAAAAGCATCTAGACTTCTTGCGCTGTCAGTTCTGAACCCTCTGTTGAGCCTACAGGATCCCTCAAAACTGGATAAAACACCGAGACATTCGGCTTCGTTCCCGGGTTTCCGGTACCAGTTGCGGTGCGCAGCCTCGCCGATAAGGAGAACGCCACACTCAGGATTCTTCTGACAGCAATTTATTGTACAGCTCTTTAGATGGCAGTGAGGCGAGGGATGCCAAGCCCCAAAAACCTGTGGCTTATATAGAGCCTTAGGAGACGTGCCACACACTCATTGGCTCTTATGATATCGCCAAATTAGCATACTGGTTTTCGCGCCTTGTGCAGGCACACATTCAAGCAAGGCTCTCAAGAAGAATCAGGA
The DNA here is from genome assembly GCF_004785775.1 of Grammomys surdaster. NCBI lineage: Eukaryota > Metazoa > Chordata > Mammalia > Rodentia > Muridae > Grammomys > Grammomys surdaster. The sequence continues at coordinate 5,565,117 of NW_021620885.1, forward strand.
AGCAGGAAACCGGCGCCATGTTGCAATGGTGAACGTGGCTCCTAACAAGGATGCCCTCAGAATGGAGAGGTGCCAGAAAGCCCATATCTACTGAAATATAATACAGAAAACTATGGTGAGGGATATCAGGAAGACTGATTGACAAGCCCATGAGATTCAGGTAAGAGAGAAGCCACTAGCATATAAACTAGAAATTTTCAATAGAAGATGAGACCCACAAGTGTTCCAGTGACATAAGTAGGCAAGAAGCTTCAGAAGAGGAAAGATTTTGAATGCTTAGGTGTTTCATATTAGCTGCTATGTCAAGGGACTCAAGGGAGGCCAAGATGCCTCAGAAAAAGAGCAGTGCCTAGACAGTACCGAATAGAAAGTGGGAGTGAGTTTCTGTGAATAGAGACGTGTTAAAATTGCAACGTTCTTGAAATCACTATTCAAGAGATTTGAGAAATGTTTGAGAAGCTACTAAAAATGTCAGAGCCCCCAAGAGATGCAGTGGCTACTGCTCGCTCTGCTGCTGCTGCTGGTTACTCATGTTGCCTTGTTGTTTTGCTGCTTTTGTTGTTTCCTAGATTGTTGCTTGGAGATATCCTGATGAAAAGATTGGACTTTCCCTTTAGTAACTCGACAACCTTGATCAGCAGGAAGTAGTCAAAAGAGCACAATGCACCCCTTGTGAACCCTGTCCCCTCTAACCTTTTTCACATACCAAGTGTTTTTGGGTAGGAAGGGATTGGTGTGAAGGTTAGTAGATATAATAATCCAATAAAATATGCAAAATTTAAGGTTACAAATACATAGGAGACCTTTTCATATATAAATTCACAATAGTTATAGGAGCACAAACAAGACCTTTGCAAGCTAAAGTGAGACAAAATATCTGGATGGAGAGAGGAGTTGTCGTGAAATACACCATAGGTGTAAAACTACTGACAATGGTTTGCTGAGAGAGAAACTCAGATTCTTCAAGGGACACAGTTTCTGATAAATGAAATCCACTCCAGAAAATGACCATATATTCAAAATGGTTTGGGCAGCATAAATTGTTCTTGATGGAAAGAAAATATGAACACAAAGTTCGGTAGATAGGGAAGGACAACTAAGGGTGGATTTGGGAAGAGTTGGAGACTAATTGTGAATACGATAAAAGAAAAATAAAAAAAACAGTGTAAAATTCTTAAAGGTACCGAAAATTCTTAAAAATATTCCTATTTCTTTTCTATTCATTCAGAATATCTTAACTCTTATTTTTTCATTTGTGCTTGACAGAGAAGTATGTGCATTTTCTCAAATGTGTAATGGGAATCAGAGGCCACTTAGGTTTAATTTTATTCTTTATCTTCAAGTTTCTTCCCATTGTTTGCAAGTAGTAATCACAAAAAAGAAATGTAATTCAAAACCACAAACCAGTTTAATAGTTAGGTCATATCCTGAATGGATCCCTTCATGCTTCTCACACCCTTCTAACTGAGGTTTTCCAGATTTTTTTGGTTTCTTGGTTCACTTGTTTTGGAATTCTTCAGCATGCCATTAATATCACTAGACACTAATGCAAAATTTTGAACCTTGGCATCCCTGTTCTTTCCCTGCTCATACAGTTGCTTGATATATTACACACATTCAGTCAAGCCACCCTGTTTGACCTTCAGAAAGCTCTTGCAAGCACACTCCTTTTCTACTTTGTTACTAGTTTCTTGCTCCACATTTGAGCAGGAATTTGCCAGGTTAGGTGTGCTACCATAGACTATCCAAACCATAGAATGTAAATGTTTCCCTTGAGAAAACTAGTTACTATTCCCTTTGTAATTTTACCAAAGATGATTTCTGGAGAAAAATATACACAGAAAATTAACATTTAAATCATAGGAGATAAGTTTGGCAGGAGCTAATAAATTATATATATATATATATATATATATATATATATATATATATATATATCTTGCTACAATAGGTGGGGAACCAATTAAACATTGAAAAGAGATGGTGGACTGTATGAGAGGTGGTATTTGAATACTTAGTCCAAAGTTGGTGGTTATTTGGGAAGGATTAGAAGATATATTCTTGCTGGAGGAACTATGTTCACTGAAAGCCAGCTTTGAGATTTTAAAATGTTGTGCCATTTTTAGTTTTCTCTGCTCTTGTTTGTGAACCAAGTTGTGAGCTCTCAACAACTCCTCCAGTGGCATGCTGCCTGTTTGTTCTAATGCTCTCTGCTGTCATGGTGATGGACTCATGTACCTCTTCAATAACAAGCCCTTCCTTTTATGTGTATCCTTGGTCATAGACTTTTATCACAGCAACAAAAAACCAACTAGGTCAGATGCTATTACTAGGAAGTAGTCTGTTTCTGTGAAGAAAGTAGCCATGTTGTGTTTTGAAAAATGTGAAAGACTTTGAAACTTTGAACTGATAAAGCAGTTAAATGCTATAAGAAAAGCTTAATAGGACATCTTTGTAACGTAAGATAGTAGTCCTGAAAATTATAGGATGTGGAAGCCAATCTCAAGAGGGTTCAGAGGTGAGCAAAATTAGCAACTGTGCTAAAGACTTTTTTGTGTTATTATGTAAAACAGTTTGGCTACTTTCTACTCATATAGTGAGAACTTGCCTGTCACTAATATCAGAAATATGTTAATTACTTTATTTTATCTGGAAATTTCAAGATATCCTTATATTGACTATGATACATGGTTATTACTAATCATCCTAATGTATGAATACAGTGACAAAAAGCACATGATGCAGAAATGAATACAAAATGTGTGTATTTGAGAAGAAATGTACACTGGCCAGTTAAATGTTAGTACTGTGGCTTATGAAAGCTAGCAGGTTAGAATTGGTAAGGAAATTACCACCGTTGAGAGGCTACATCACTATTGGAATAAAGGGAAGAGTACCTTCGTGTGATGCGTGTGTAATCGTCTCGCCAGCAAGAACACACGTGGATACATATCAGGATCCTTCCGCAACAAAACGTTTATTCCAAAACAAAATGGTGGAAGACCCCAGGCCTGGAAAAAGCACTGTTTATATACCCTTAGAGCGGTGTGCTCACCTTTGATTGGCTGCTTACTCGTTGCGCGCCAAAACGCCATGGGATGGGCTTTGACTTTGGTGCGCTTTTACCATAGCACATGTGCAGTTTACTTGTTTACTAGGAAGAGCACCGGATGCCAGCGCCATGTTGCAATGGCAGATTTTGCCAGCGCAAGCCGCGGCTTCCTACATCTCCCCCCTTTTGGTTTTATTGCAGAGGGTGGTAGCAGAGATCCCTGGGAAGGTTTCGTAACTCCGATATTTGGGGGTCTCACGGTGGGTCTGAGTCTCTTTGGAGGGCGGTGCTCAAATTCTTACCCATCACTGGGTCAGCCTCCCCACCCAGGGGTGCCCTGTCTTAGGTGGCCGAGGCTTATCCGTCCACTCCGTTATTGACTTACCAGACCTACTATCCGTGGAACGAACACCTTAGTGGGCAGGGACTGTGTATAGATGTGTTTGAGGCTTCATAGGATGTCTTTACCAAAAGCCCTTGGGTACAGCGGCTGAGGAATCTGTCTACTGGCTATCTCCTTTTGTTTTGTTAAACAGGCACTGGTCAATGTCCCGTGTCTTAGGCTAGCTGACGTTCCATAGCCAGCACCAAAGAATGGTGAGCTCTCTGTCTTAGGCTACGAGGGTCGCGCACCCACACCTGGCATTCTCAGAATGTGCACCCCAGGTTGTGGCCACTCGTAATGTCTGTCACCGGGTAACCTCACCGCTCGTGGTGTACCTCTGGCATATGGGATCAGCCTATTCCCATCGTTGGGACCAATGGCAGCTGGCCTGGAGATGAAAAGATGGAGCTGTCCATCTGGCTGTCCTTGGCCTGTATAGCATGGTACCAATCATGACTCAAACTCAAGCCCAATCAAGCAAATTCCATCTTGGGGGAATAAGCGATCAAGGACTAATAGTTTAAGACAGTCTCCCTTACCCTACCAGGTGCAATGGAGACAAGTCTTCTGGGTGCAAGGGCTAAGGGAAACAGGAAGAGATACAAACACCCATCCCTGTGCAATGGAGTCATCTCCTAGGGGTGAAAGCGCTGTTTGCCTCAAATTCAGGTACCACAGCTACACAGACAAGGACCAGCCAGATCAAGACTCCTCACCGACCCAGTGCAATGGGCAAATCCTTTGGGGTGCAACGGCTGACGGCCCAACATTTAGCACCACCACTAGTGAGGGGGAGACTACTTATTTTTGAAGCAGTGATAGCCACACTGCAGGGGAAGCCCCTAGTTCTATGGCCACAAACGCCTGGGCAATAATAGCCTTGTCATGATTTTGTTGAGCTCTGAGTTTGTAAACCAACCAAAGCATGAACAGTAATCCACAACATAGGGAGTACCAAACAGGCCTACTCCCACCCACTTAAAAAAAAGAAAAGAAAAAAGAAAAGAAAAAGAAAGCTGAAGAGATCTAGGAGGAGAGTCCCTCAGTCAGGGACAGATCCACGCGTGTCGAGTTGATGGTCACCACAGCTGTTCTTAGTTTTTTGAGTGTTTCATCGAAGTTTTCTGACCAATTTCCTGCAAGATATTGAAACAATTTCCTGGACAGATTAGCTACATTATGTCTGACTGCTATGGGTTTTGGAAAGGCAGATAATATGGTCCATCGTTGTTCCCCCGATATACTAGGAACCTGTATCCCTTGGATTAGCACAATGGCTGTCATCAGAGTTTGGAGGGTCCGCCTGGGTGTCATCTTCTAATATCGCGAGTCGTCGCGTCAGTTGCTCTGGTAGCCAAAACGGGTTGTCTTCTTCTTGCGGAAAAACACAAACCGCTCCCCTGGCTTTTATTAAAATAGGATCCGGGCCTTTCCATTGTCCGGTCAAAATGTCCTTCCATTTGACCATCTCTTTTGGCCTGTCAGGCTCTAAACAGTGACGGTCAGCAGCTGAATGGCCCTGACTGTCCAGATTTAAAATATTGAGGGTAAAAAGTGCTAAAAGCTGTTCCTCCTTCATCAGTTAATTGTCAAGGGGAATTAGGACTTGTATCTCCCTTGAGAATATCCAACAGAGGTTTACGCTCTTCTATGGTAAGCTGAAGATGAGGTTTTAGCCAATTAATATCTGTTAACAACTTTTGAGAATCATTAAAAGTAAACCATTTTTTGTATGTATGCCTGCAAGCCAGAAGATGGCACTAAATCCCACTACAAATGGTTGTGAGCCACCATGTGGTTGCTGGGAATTGAACTCTTAATATTTTTAGTTGTGAGTCTAGCCTTTAACGGCAGAGCCATCTCTCTAGCCCCAATTATCTATTCTTATTGGAATTTTCTGTGTCACAATCTGTTTAAGATATAACTAAGTTCTCAAATACTGAAAAGATATTGTCTTTGAATCTTTTCTGGAGTGATAAGCACTCTAAAATTTAAAGCTCATTGTATTAGGGCAAAGGCGTACAGAAAAACTCCTTTAGAGAGATCAGCTAACAAAATATACAATGAATAGTATACACTGAGAGATTTAAATGTTTAACTTTTCATTATCTCTAACTCTTGGCCCATAAGCTGTTTTGAATTTCTTTTGAGTCTGAGGCTGACACCTCCCTAAGGAACAAGCAAGGCAATAAACAAATTCTAGAAAACACCTTTCTAGGGGCAGGTCAGGACAAAAGGAATGTCTGAAATACAAGCTTCTGCTGCACCCACTCTGTACAAAGTCTTGATTCAAATGTAAATGTCTTTAATCTTGGCCTATATCCTGAGGCCTGGCCCAAGGATTATCCTCCTTGCACCAAGGACAAGTTTGTCAGGTAACCTTGGTCACCTGACTGTTGCTCAAGCCTCTGTTCCTGGGACAGTCACTTTAAAAACTATCTAAATTTCCACATTTAAAACATCTTTTATCTCTACGGTACTGTGTAAGCTATGGCCAGACCCTGATTGTATGAGGGTGCAATTTCATCGCAAAGACGAATGTATCTAAGTCTGTCTTTGCTTGTATGGTCTGAGAGCTGTGTAGACAGTTCAACCTGATTATCATCACACTGACCTCCTACAAGCATGTTAAGATCCCAGTCTGTATTGTCTTAATTTAAATGTAAATGTTCTTAATCTCTAGCAGGCCAGCACTGTATCACAACCTGTTTTAAATATTTTTATTTAACTCTACCTGTTGTCTCTTTTTCTATAAACATGGGCGAATCAAAAAATCCCAAACTCAAGATTACAACTGCCAACTGTAGCCAATGGAATACTGGCAGTTTAACTAAATTTTTAAATTTCTTTTGTAACATTAGAGTATAACCATTAATTTTGAGAAGCAAAACCAAAACCAAAGCAATGTAAACAATCTATTTTTTCTAAAATCAAGACCAAGTAGATTACCTTTATGTTACAAAGTTTTGCTGCCAATTCTTATATATGAGTGTAAAAAGCAGCTTTTATTATCTCATTGAAGAGATACTGTTTTAAAATCTTACTTTTTATACACCTGGTTTCTGAGTGACTCCAACCTTGAGTTACCATTTTACACTAACTTTCTGTCACCAAAGTTGTAAATTTCTAATCACACCCAATAATTTAAGCCAATAATCTATAACCAAGACATGTAGAACATTTTTATACTTTTAAAACCAATCAGAAACAACAATAAAGTGGCTACATATCTTATTTTTAGATCAAACAAAATCTGTTGCTTTTTCTAGCTGTAATTTCAAGAGAAAAGCACCTTGTAACAGATTTTTCTAGGACAAAACAACTCTTAGCTTCCTTATAAAACCCAAAAAGCTACTGGTTTCTTTTAAAAGTAGCTCGTGCCAACAATCAATTCCTGGAAAGGCTTTTTCAGCTCAGCTCAACTCTTAGCTACAGGTGTAGGGTAGCTTATCAGCCTCGGCTGTGTAAATTAAGACTGCCTTTAAAACAAAGTTAAACTAGCCCAAAGGTTGGATCAAGCAGTTTTAACGATCTTTTCTTTTCAACATGCAACAAACACAGAACATTTAGACAATGACACAAACAGCAAACACAAACACGTGGAGATTAGTCCGCCAAGGACAGACAACAAAGAAGGACATCTAAGGGCTACAGAGAAATTCCGGACGTCTCCCAAATTCTCTTGTTTCTAGATGAGCTCTGAAATAGCCTTTTCATTCTTTTTTGTTGACACAGCTCAGAGAAAGGACACCTGTATTTCTAAAACCCTTTCTCTCTCTCTCATATTCAAGATGTAACTTTTCATCTCGTTCATTGGAGATGTAGCAGGCAGCTATTGTAACACCTCAGTACCCTGTTTTTTTCTTAGTTTTCTAATTCTTCCTAACCCTTCTCTTCCCACCTGAAGCAGCTCTTTCCTCTTCAGAGGAAGTTAGCTCCTCCGACTCAGAGCCACCAAGCCCCGAGGCCTCTAGCTCCTTTACTGGATGAAGAGGTTTCTTTTCTGGGGCCTTTTCTCCTTTCCTAAGTTCCTCTCCCAGGGACCTCTTTCCCTCATCTTTAGCTTCCTCGGACTGTGTGTCTTTGTAAGAGTTTCTTTTATTAGACATGCCTTTTTTTCTTTTTTCTTTCTGAGCTCCCTTTTTTTTCTGAACTCCTAAGCGCTTATGCTGCTCTGTTTCTGACCCGTTGGCCTGTAATCCATCTAGCACTCCCTTGCCCGCCGCTACAGTCGAGCGGCTTTTCTCATCCTGAAAACCAGAAGGAAGAGAATGAGCACTGCCTGGGGAGGGAGAAAAAATAAATCAAGTCCAAACATGTCTCTCAGAGCTTTACCTTCTCCTGCGGTTCTGGATCTACTCCGCGAGCGGAGGGTCTTCTCAAACAGCACCAGCGATGGTGAATTCTCCCGGGTTTCGGCACCAGCTGTGACGCGCGTGTAATCGTCTCGCCAGCAAGAACGCACATGGACACACATCAGGATCCTTCCGCAACAAAACGTTTATTCCAAAACAAAATGGTGGAAGACCCCAGGCCCGGAAAAAGCACTGTTTATATACCCTTAGAGCGGTGTGCTCACCTTTGATTGGCTGCTTACTCGTTGCGTGCCAAAACACTGTGGGATGGGCTTTGACTTTGGTGCGCTTTTACCATAGCACATGTGCAGTTTACTTGTTTACTAGGAAGAGCACCGGATGCCAGCGCCATGATGCAATGGCGGATTTTGCCAGCGCAAGCCGCGGCTTCCTACACCTTCGGGTCAAGATCCTGCCCAGGTAAGCTTCAAACTTGTGAAAGAAAAAGACCTAAGTAAGTAAGAAAAGCTACTACAAGTGTAATTCCACAGGTTCAAGATTCAGCCCAAGCAGGCCTATAAACTTCAAAACTGTGTCCATATTATTCTGACTTTAGAATCACGTAAGATTCAGATAAAAGGTTGCAGAATCGTCCGCTATGATTTAAAAGAGCCACCTAGCCCAGGCAATTGGATTTGATTATGGTATTTGATCGTATCAATAGGAACCCTAACAAAGATTACATATAAAGTTGGCTTTCAATCAATCTTCTACTTGAGACACTTGCACAATATTTTGAACACTTGGACCTTGTCAATGAAGAAAATACTACAGTGGTATTTTAGGAGATCTTGATGATAATATTATCTGATTAAAATGTTAAACACTATCTTCTAAATAAATTTTTCCAAGGCTACAAAAATAGATCACTTAGTAAAAAGAATACTTGTCTAGAATGCCCTCAGACCTGGCTCAGCTCTCATACTGCTTATACCCAGTTTGGTGTCACAAACCTTTAATCCCAGCATCAGTGAGGAAAAGGAAGGAAAGTTACAATTTCAAGGTTATCCTCAGCTGCATAGAATGTCTCAGGCCATAGAAGTCTATAGGAGCACACATCTCAAAAAAAAAGAAAAAAACTCAATAATCTGTCATTGGGTAAGTTTTATTACAAGGTTCAATACAACATCAGAACCTGATATTGAAGATTTTAAGAAGCTCAGTAACTTAAACTTGAAAACTAAAATAGGTTTTAAAAATATTAACCCCAAATCATTAGAATTACATTATATTACCAGTCCTAGCACTAATATGCTGTGATCTGGACCTCTGTCAAATATTGTTGAATGTTCATTCAACAAATTCTTATCTCATAGCAGTGAGAAGACTATTAGATGTGGGGTCTTAGATTCAATACTCTAATTTCTTTTTAAATCTTGCAAATACTCATGTAAAAATGAACATTTTAAACTTAATGACATCTTTATTTAAGCAAAGATTCAATAGTTTTTGAATAGAAGATGTTTCTCAGAGCTGATCTTGAAAAAAGTAATTCTAAAATTAACTAATTAACTAGATAGTTGATAGATAGAGAGAAATAGGTAGATGATAGACAAACAGATAACTGTACTAAGATAACATATAAAGCTATGCCAAGTCCCTAGACTGGAATATGATAATGTATATTTGTTATATGAAAACTAAGAGAGAGATAATTGAGAAAAAGACATTGCAGTGTTGGAGTGTGGGAGTAACTGAAGATATTATGATTCCTTAGCATGACACTTACCTTATAAACATACAGAACTGTCAATTTTAATATCTTTGTCTCAGTGTCTGCTTTATTACTTGTGGTAGTACGTGGTAATTATTTTTTAAAGATTTCTTATTTTATTTATATGAGTATGTTGTAGCTGTCTTGAGACACACTGGAAGCAAGCATCAGATTCTATTATAGATGGATGTGAGCCACCATGTGGTTGCTGGGAATTGAACTCAGGATCCTTGGAAGAGCAGTCAGTGCTCTTAACACCTGAGCCATCTCTCCAGCCCAGTAATTATGTTTTTTAACTTACATTTGTTCTTTCACACAAAGTTTTCTTTCATTTGTCATTTTTACAATCCCTCCCCAAACTCTTCCCAAATCCACCTTCAATTGTCCTTCCCCATCCACTCAACTTTGTGTTCATATTTTCTTTCCATCAAGACCAATTTATGCTCTCCCAACAATCCTGGATATATGACCATCTACTGGACTTGATTTCATTTACTAGAAATTGTGCTCTTTGAATAATCTGAATTTTTCTCTCTCTGCAGCTAACATTTATCAATAGGAATAAAGCTAGAGGTATATTCCATGACCAACTCCCCTTAGCATTTAGGGATTTGGTTTCACTTCAGCTTGCAAAGGTCTTGTTTGTGTTCTGAAAACCATTGCGGGTTTATATATGCATAAGAGCTCCTATGTCTTTGTAATTATAGAGCTTGGCTACATTAATGGGTTCTTACATCTACTATCATTCTTCACCCTAAGCTCTTCCGATGCCCCAAAACTAGGTAGGCGAGAAAGAATGTTAGAGGTGTGAGAGCATTGTGCTCTTGAGACTAGTTCCTGCTGATTAAGGTCATTTAGTTCCTAAGGGCAAGTCCAATCTTTGTCATCAGGATATCTAGAACCAGCAATCCAGAAAACATCAAAGGCAACAACAAGAATCATCAACAGCATGAGGAATCAGCACTCACTACCTCTTTTGGGGCTCTGTACTTTTTATATCTTATCAAGAGTTCCCAGAATTCCAAAGTTAAACTATCTCCAGATAGAAGAATCATATCCCTGCCAGAGGATGAGGCAAAATCGTAGTCAGCTGCTGTCGACAACCTTAAACAGGTCCATAGTCCACACCTGAGTTTAAAACAAAAACATATTCACATAATGTAAGTGAAATTTTTGTTTGTTTGTTTTTATGAAACATAAATTCTCACTACATTTCCCTTTTCTCTTTTAAGCCATTAATTGTGTTATTATTTAGTGATATTTTCAGAAAACTAAATGACTTCCAGAACTGTCATCAAGGATTTCAGGAGACCTTTCCTGCTCAATTCTAATCTTATAAGTTTTGATATTATCCATGTCTTTTCATTCTTTACTGAAACATAAAAAAACAAAAAAGTTCCCAACCTATTGTAGACTTCCATTGTGCTGGTAGCATATTCTTATACAGGCTGAATAAATTTCACAGTTCTTTCTACTACCCAGTGTCTTGACTGCTCTTGTTCCTTTTTCATTAAAATTAAGGAAGTTTAGTGTTGCCAAACTACGAATTAGTCTTTCCCTGCGATGGGATCTTTCCTTTTTTTAATGGACATTTTTTTTAAGTGTGATTAGTTACTTCTACAAATTCCTGTCTTGTAGGAAAATGCGGGAGAACAATGATAATCTTTATATTATAGTATGCAAAGAATTGCTTTATTTTACTGATGACATATACAGGAGCATTATTAGTCTTATTATTTCTAAAAATTCTTGTCCTGTAGGATCATGTGGTAGAACAATGATAATCTTTATATTATAATTGTCAAGAATTACTTCATTTTACTGAAGACATATACAGGAGCATTATCAGTCTAAATTTGTGCAGATATCCCCATAATTGTCACTATTTCCAGAAAAGTATGATTAGAGAAACAAGCTTTTAAAAACACAAAGCAGTTGCTCATTGAAATCCTGAGCATGTATCAGTGGCATAGTGTACAAGCTTTAGTCTTCCAAATTCTACAAAATGAAATATATTCTTCTTCATTACAACATGTCTACTTTTTCACTTGCAGGACACACACACATAAATATATGATGTGCATATACAAAACTAAAAGAGAAGTTATGAAATAAATACTGTTTTCTACATTAACATTATAAAGAGTAAATATAATTAACACTACTTCATGATGTTTGTACTAACTGAGCTATAGAACTATAAATATCTCAGTACAGATGCTTTCTTTTTCTTTTTTTGCATTTTTTAAATTTTTTATTTTAAGTTATAGCCATATTTTGATAGGAAGTGTGTATCTCCATTTGAAGCTGATACAAACTGATCTAAATTGAACAGCATAATATGATTCTGTCTTAACTTATGTTCTATAGTGAGAATTGCCAGTAAACCATATGGCTGTGTGATAATTTTTACATTGTGCCTAACGGAGAAGTGTGGTTTATCTTTTTAATTGAATTTCTTAGTTTCATTCAAGATATGGACTGATTCTATAAACAATCTGAAACAACCAAAGACTAATTAGAATATTGTTAAGGGATGACTGCATCAGTATGCCATACTTAAAGGTCTGAATATAACCAGTGATTTGTGGAAATGTGGAGGCTAGGTGTTTCATTAATGATGAGTTTAAGAATATAGGTTTATCTAAAGTTACTATCAAACTTTCTTTAGAAATTTTAAATTAAAATTGTTTAAATTAATTTGGCCTAAGCTTTTGTGTATTAGAGATGTAACATGTTTTATTTCATTTTAGGAGACAAAAATAAAAAGAATCAAATATTTATTTATACTGTAGATTAGAAACTTCTGGAAAAATTATCACTGAAGTTTTATGTTTTATTCAAATGTATAAATATCCAATATTTAGTGTAAAATTATATCTTTACAATGTAAATATGCTTCCTGGTACTTGGAATATTAATAGAGAAAATTTAATTTTTCCCATGTTGAACTAAATTCTATTTATGTTTCTAGAAAATAAAATCAAATTCCTGTTCTTTAAGCATTTCTATATCTATGTTATTGATTCCATCACTCTTTTTCCCCCTTTTAGAAATTGATTAAACTTCCTATGGATGATGTTTGTGATTCCCTATAGTTAGCATTCAAATCAGGCCTAGACAGTAGTGGCACGTGTCTTCAATTCTAGCACACAAAAGGAGGAGAATCTCTCTAAGTTTGAGGACAATTGGCTATACAGGGTAAATGCCAAGACAACCAAGATACCAAAGCGAAATCCTGTCTTGAAAAACCAAATTAGAACAAATCAGAACTGAAGTGCTAGTGAGGATACTTTGCTGACAAAGAGGCACGCAGCCAATCCTAACAGACACCCTTAGTTGGATTTTTGGGAAACATGGTAGAAAAATAAAGAGCTGAATTTGACATTTTCTAAACTCACCTGCTGTATTGCTCCCTTCTTCCTCCTCTCTCAGTCTCTCTGCTTCTGTCTCTCCTCTGTGTGTCTTCCTCCCACTCTTTCCCCACCCCTCCATCCTTTTGATCCCTATTTCTCTCTTACACACACACACACACACACACATACAGAGGCTCTCTCTCCATCTCTCTCTCTCCCTCTCCCCCCATCTCTCTCTCTCTCTCTCACACACACACACACACATTAATAATGTCATTTTACAAGTTTAAAATGACAAAAATTCAATGAGTCAATGAAGATAACAACAAACAGAATAACATATGTTTAGGAATTTATTTGTTATTCATTTAATTCTATAACCAATCTTTATTTTCTTAAACAGACATCCTCTAGAGGTTCATAGCCAATGCTGCTCTGCAATAATCCAAAAAGGAATGAACATCAGTGGATGTTCTACCTTGACTTCTCAATGAGTTGGATATGAAGGGAGTCTAGCTGCAGCCACATGAATGGGTTATTGAGTTACTCACCTGTTTTCGTAGAAGGAGGTAGCAATTAGGATGATGGTTAATGAAGCAGGTGCTGTTATTAAACAAACAAACATATGTTCTTTCTTAATTCTAGTATCTTCATTCCTTGATAAAGTTTCGATAGCTAATAGAACTATGAATGTATAGACTGAAAATGTAATGTATATATGCAGATATATACATATATGAGATTTGATTTCACATGTTACCACAATTCCCATGCCTTATTTTCAAATATTATGTGCCTTTATATCTATTAAGAAATAACCTATATTTTTCAAAACTATTTCATGTCAAATACTTATATTTGGAGATGAAAAATTGGGACAGATGGCCATTCAATCTGTATGCAAAATGAGCAAATTTTCAATGTAATAGGGAGAAGGATACCTGCCAGTAACTCATAGTCTAGCTTTCCTTAAGCTTACTGAATACAAAGACTAATAAAAATGTTAATTGTGCTATCATAACAATCATGGTAATTAAAACAAAATAGCAACAACAGCATCAATATCAGCAACATCCAAGCATGCCCTGAATCCATTATTGAGAGTGCTGATGAATGTGATTTAAAATAGGTTGTAAAAGTTGAAGATATTTTGAGTGATGGTGTGTGAAATGAGGGCTTTGGGGCACTGTTATTCTTATTCCTTTGTAGAAACCTGAATGATTTCATGTCTTCAGGGCTGGAATAACTCCATAACTCAGGCCAAGTGGATTTCACTCCTGCCAAGTCAGTAGGCAATGCTTCCAAGGGCAGCACTCCACTCCTTCTATCCAGAGGGCAGAGAATATGGATTAACCTATGTGCCACAAAATGATATCAGATGGTCCTCCTGTGCAGAACAGAGTCAACATTCTCCAAATGCACAAATTACTCTTTTCATCTATTACATTTCCTAAAAATTTATATTATTTCTTTATTCCCCCTGAGAAAATACTGACTAAAATGCTATGTTTCATCTGAAAACAGTGTAATGAGCCAAAGGACATAAAAATATCACTTAGACATAGATGCCAGCTCTTTGAACAGAATTAATTAGCAGTAATATCTACAACTGACTTAAATGCTCATCATATTCATGAATCAATTGTAAGTTGGCCTTTTTCTTGTATTTTTGCTGTATTTTACTTTTTATTAGTGTACATTATTTGTATAAGGTAGTAGTAAACTCTAGTGATACTTTCAAAAATGCATAACATTTTGGTTATGTTTAAACTTCCTCAATTATTATCAGTAACAAAATATAGAAAAATAAAATATTATAGCCTATAGTCTCATAACATTAGAAAATGTATGCAAACACGAATAAGCAAAAATTATATAAACATAATATAAACTCAAATATTGATTTGATTTTGTTTTCTTAGAAAGAAATATGTGTTTTTAAAGGGAAAATCTGATTATGGGATATCCAGGCTATTAAAATTATTTCACCTTTAAAACAAAAAGCTAGAAATGTAGTTCCATGGGTAAGACCAGTTGTTGGAATTGCAGAACACCCAAGTTTGATCACAAACACACATATGGCTACCCATACCTGTCTGTTACTCAAGTTAATGATCCTGACGCTTACTTATGACATTTGAAGGTACCAAACACACTTACAAAAAACACTCATAGTCATAGGATAATAAAATAAAAATTAAAATCCACTTAAAACAAGAACCATATACATATCCTTCATTTAGTTGACAGAGTAAATGATGGCATACTTGTCACAGTATTGTAACTTTATCAAAATGAAATCTAACAGGAGGACTAGATATGAGTTATTAAATATGAACAGCAGTGCAAAGTGTATGGATGTGTACTAAAATTTAATTTGTTGACTTGCCAAATCTAAAATAAAATTAGTACCAGTGTGTGATATTATAGCAAATCATGTATATTGATTTGCATCAATATGCATAACCAAACTGCCATGAAATTTCTAATCTTCATGCATCTCTCAGAATATTTGGGACAAACAGTACGTGTAATGAATCACATTGGATAATCGGGCTTCAATAAATCATCTCCAAAAGACTCCATAGACTTGAACAAAAAAGATTACTATTTTTTTTAATACTGCATCTATATTATGAGCGGCTGTGGCTGTACTCAAAATTATTTTGAAGGTAAAATAATTTTGAAGAATAGATTGAATGAGCAGCTTTTCAGAAAATTCTAAATATTATAACTGTGCTTATTTGTGTATTCTTGGCCACTATGAGGTGGTGTGAACATGTTGGAGTAGGTGTGCCCTTGTTGTAGTAGGTGTGACCATGTGGGTGTGCAGTCCAGCGCTCCAGCATGTTCTCAAGTGACCATGTAAGTTCTTTGGGTTTCCTCTTCTATTTATAAACTCCTATAACCTTTATTCTGGTTATTTTTTCAATGTATATTGGATGTTACTAGCAAACAGACATTTAAATGATTCTGTTTGTGTATGTGTCCTACTTGTGAAATCTTTTGACAACTCTGTTTCCACTGCTGCAATTCCTACAACTTAATATTTCTTCTCCCATGTTCCTTTCACTACATAAGCAAATGGAGTAGATTTCCTTTTGCATTTAATTTTGTATCCACATGCTATACCTAGATTACAAGTGTTCATTGTCAGTTTCTACATTCCTCTATTCTTAAAGCTCTCAGTGTTTCCTGGCCCCATATCATTCTACCACATACATTGAACATTTTAGTTCTTTACTGATAGGGTTTTCAAAATTCCTCTATATAAATAATAAGGCCATGTGACCTTGTTCATATGCCATCATCTTATTTCCTTTGTCTTTTCCAGATACCTTCTCTTTTAATTTATGTTGTCTTTTTAGTCTCAGGAGTCCAAGTTAGGTGTTGTCAATATCAGTAACAATAACTTGCTCTGATGTGTCGCAATGTTCTTTCCATCTAACCCAAAGCTAAATATCTTCAGATCATCTGTCCTTACTTACAGCTAGTCCAGTAGTCTTTCAAGGGCCCACACTGTTCACTTATTCTAATCATGTACTTAAAACCTAAGCTCAAGTTCTGGAGTCAAGGCTGTAGTCACTGCCATATGTATATTTGTTATTCCAAATCATCTCTATCTTTATTAAACTTATTTGCTTAATCACATTTGATTAAATGAAAATCTATTTCTCTATTCCTACAACTAGGAAGGCCAGCATAGATGGCATTATAAGTTATAGTCTATATTCTTGGTTTTTTAAATTTTTTCAAGAACTCTGCTTATTTATTTAAGAGTGCAAACATTTTTTTGTGAAATGTAATAGAATTTCCACATATAAAGTAAGATGTAGTTCTCTCTTAAAATTTTTATATTCTTGCAGCTTCTCTATTTTAATTATATTTTTATACTTATTTGTAAATATATTTAGCTATTTGTTTGTGTGTGGATGTGTCAGTTTGTCTGTGGTCATGCACACTCATGCATACTACAGCACACTCATGCTTAAAGAACAACTTGTGTGAGTTGATCCTTCTAATATGGCAGTTTTAGCAGTTGAACTCTGGTTATCAGGTCTTACAGCAAGGTCTTTTTGCCACTGAGCCATCTCACCAGCCAAAGTATCTGGTATTATGGTTATAGTTCTCTTGTCCCATCAAATTTTCATGTTCTTGCCTATTTATTAATGGCTTTGTGCTTTTTCTGAGGTTTTTACCATCTTTTTTTAAAATCTGAAACCTTACGACCTTGCTGTCTTTCACTGAGACAACAGAAGCAAACAAAACCCAAATCTACTTATCCTCAGTGCCTCTCTACCAAACTATGATAGCTCTACTTGTACTGCATTGTGTCAAAGTTGCCTATATTCTTATGAAATTCCATCATTAAACTTTGTCTATTGATTTTTATGAGAAAATATTCTATCTGATCCAGTGATTCTCACCCCTCCTAACACTGTGACCATTTAATACAGTTCCTCATATTGTGCTGATCCATATCCATTAAATTATCTTTCTTTCTACTTTGTGACTGTAATTCTGCTACTGTTATGAATTGTAATGTAAATATCTGTGGTTTTCATGGTCTTAGGCAATCCTGTGAAAGGAACCCATAGATTGAAAACTGCTCATATAATGTATCTTATAATTTCCTGAAAATATATCTCTGGTTCATTTTCTATTGTTCCTCAATGGTAATAAAACACAATGCTATTTTCTACAGCTTAAAAGTGAAAAACCTAAAATTAAATTACTTATTTAAGTACTATCTGGTGGTACTATTAGCAATTGATTATTTACAGAGGCAGGTTTAAAGAATTACCAGGAGATGATGGTCCATGTAGGCTTCACAGGTAATAAGTCACAAGGCTTTGTGGTCACAAGGCTCAGTGGTTATTCCACACAACCTAATGGTATGGTCATATTGCTAAAGGTAACATTTACACATGTCTTCAAGCACAGAGAAGCTGACCTGGTGTCTAACCAGATGCTTCCCTCCTATTGATTATTATTCACATTGCAGGAGGGTACTGGAATGATGCTACAAGAGGAAGGTATTAATCAGTATCATCCAGCTATAAACCCTGCTACCTACAATAAATACATGGGTGTAATAGCAGCACAAATGATAATGGCATAACCAACTACTTTTCAGTTTATTTAAGGCCTATTACATGAAATCAAACCTAATCCTGGCACAGATAAAGATGACACGAGGCCAAGACTAGAAGAGTAATCAGTCCTGGGGAAAACTAATATTTTTCTTCTGCCAAATGGATGTAGCGAGAAAGAAAGAAAGAAAGAAAGAAAGAAAGAAAGAAAGAAAGAAAGAAAGAAAGAAAAGAAAGAAAGACAGACAAAGAAAGAGGGAGGGAGGAGAGGGAGGGAGGGAGGGAGGAGAGGGAGGGAGGGAGGGAGGGAGGAAAAGAAACCCCCCCTAATGACATAAGCAATACCCACAGAGCAGTGTCTCACACACTACTCATCAGGGGATTTCTTCTTTAGTAGATGGAAATAGTCATAGAGACCCACAGCTGGACAATGTGGAGAAAGTGGGAAATTTTAGAGTACTCAATCTTATTGGTACATCTTCATCAAACCCCTCCTTTCTCGGCTCAGAAATCAAATGGAAGAGGAAATTGAGTGACTGTAAGAGCCAGAGGTCAAGGATCAAGACAAGGAAACTCTCTCTCAGACCCAGTAGGACTGAGGTATGTATGAATTCATAGAGATGAGCAGCATGTACAGGGTCTGCAAATGCTCAGGCCAGACAGCATCCCAGCACTGAGAAGAAAAAGTGGATACACTGTCCAAAACATAACTAAGAAGCTATCTATAATTGATATCCACTGGCAGAAGAAAAATAAGTTTTCCTCAATGGAATTTCCCTGCATAAATCAAGAATATTTCAGTGTTTGCTCATCCCCAGGAGTAGATAGATAGCCAATACAAAACCAAATCAGTAGACTATTTTAAAATTTTGTTTTTGTTTCCTTTTGTTTTGGCAATTTCTTGTCTTATCTTTCTTTTGTTTTGGGTAATGGCTAAACCTTCCATATGCTTTCCTTGACTTTTAGTTCTGACTCTTTCTGCCCCCAAACACAAATACCATTCAACCATAGGACTGCCTACAAAGGCATAGCGTCCCCTCTTTCTTTATTTCTCCCTGTCCTCTGTACCCCCAAAGATTTACAATTTGCTCATCTGGTTGATATCCTCTTAAAATCCAATAAAAGTGTCCATAAACTTCAATTTGAATCTGTTATAAAATTCTTTAACTTAACAAAAATCTAAACAAGCGTACCCCTATTTCCTTGGTAATACATGGTATTTCCCAAAGTTTATTGCAACAATTATAATAAATCATGCAAATACTAGCAATAATTACTAACAAACACTAGCATAATAAAGATATAAATATATACTTAGAAATTACATTAGGCTAAATGTATTATAGTGAACAGCCTTAAAGTAAAATTTTCTGTAAGTTAAACAGATAATTTGACTTCTTTTTCATGACAATATATTCAAAGTAATCATATGTCTTTCATATAAACTATCATAATTTAATGTGAATTATTGTGTAATAATATTTATATCACCTTGTCTTATATATTATCACTTTAAAAATCCTTAAGAAAAACATACTATACTAAAATAAAATACAAATATAAAATCTAGGCTTCTAACAAAAAATCCCACAAATTTATTTGTTTTCACTCTTGAAATGAATAAAAGGCAATTTGATTTTATTACCTCAATTATGGAAACAGTATCTATAGTTATTCAACATGCCTTGGAAAATAATTTTCTGCTGAACTGGTATTTAATAATAGCCCTAATGTTTGTAAACATGTTAAACTGGCTAAAAACTATATCTCCCTTTTCCAAGATTTTCTTCTTTTAAAGCTCTTTGGATATCACAAATCAATACTAATTTCTATATAGCTAATGCATCATGTATATTTGTGATCTTGCCTTGCTATTACTTGTCTAATAAATATATAACTCAAGTTCATAATATAAAAATAATAAAAAAATATACAAAATATAAATATATATAAAATACCCCCACAGATGAAGATTTATAATTGTTTTGTTTTGCTTTACCTTGTTTTGATTTGAAAGATTTAATCTCTTCCAAATCCAATGGAACTAACTTGGTATAGGGTCTACACTGTACAGTGAAGAAATGATGTTCAGTTAGCCATGTAGAACTTGATTATACATATGTGTCTTAGGAATTTAATATCCAGATTTATATAATCTTCACTGACTTGTCTGAGTCACTATAGAGGAGATCTAGGAGAAAAAGCTTAATTCATATGTAAAGAATGGATTGAAAACCATGATAATTTATTTTCCCTATCTATTGAACCAATTCTATCAATCGTTTAACTTAAGAAACATTCATAAAATCTTAGTTAAAATAGAAAATTGGCTTACCCAAGATTTCATCCTGGCAACCTATAATTGTGTTGCTTTTATTCTAAATGGAATAAGTGTTCTTAATTTACTCTGGATTTACAGCTTGTTGAGAAGAAAAATTATCAACAGACTCTATTATTTTTCTTGTCATTTATGACAAACATGCTCATTCTCAAACTGGGCAACACTAATCTATTTATTCACGTGAATGAGAATTGCGATTCCATTTTACTTGTTGATATTTGAACTATATGGCATCCAGGAACCCCGAGATTTGATTGCCCTCTCCTTAAATTAATACTAATGTTACAGTACCTTGGAAGCTACTGAAGATAGATAACAGGGCTCTTCTGGGAACCATAAAAGGGATGTTATACATTTGTGGTTCCAGTGCATAGACTAAGTGATACACACCATTCTTTTTTGTTATAAAATATGATTTTATGCCACATGCCTTTTGCAATTGTAACATCTTTCTTTAACAAATCATATCGTTGACATGTAGCATTCATTTGGTTGAAATTTTTTTAGTCACTTCTGGAATTCCTGTATGTAAAGAGAAGTGTATTGCAAGTATAAGTGTGTGTAAGTCTCTCTCTCTCTGTGTGTGTGTGTGTGTGTGTGTGTGTGTGTGTGTTGTGATGACTATATAGATATTTTAGTCTGATGATGTATGGAAATTGACATGAAGATTTGGATAAATTGAACAGATACCAATGGGGACAGGGCAATGGGGTAGATTTTTGGACCTCAAAGTTTGTTCCTTCTCAAATAGTTACATAGTACAATTTCTCAGCTGAAAGGACATTCTGTATTGAGAGTACCTTCTTCGCTATATGCTGCAAGCCAGCTAGTATCTATCAGGATGTTAATGAGTCTTAGGGGTTAAACTACTATTCATACTACTTCAAGTAAGAAAGAAAACTTATTGACTTTAAGTTTGCTAATAAGTGGTTCCTCAGCCATGTAAGAGACAACTATCAATTTGTTCTTGTGGTTGTTTGTGAAAAGACAGAATCTGTGACTTTCTATTGAAAAATTTGTTCTGTGTCCATGGTCATTTTGATAAGAAAATTTCACAGATGGTTAAAGTGGGAAAAATATATTGTTTTATAATTTAAAATATTCTTTTTTCTTTTCAGTAATATTCATTTTGAACTTGGGTTGTCATGGGGAAAAATTGGTTGTCTCATTTTCTAGGAAGAATCATAGGGTTTCTTCTGTTCACAAATATTAATGATTTCCTGCATATCGAAAAATAATAAACCTTATGGTATTTGCTGTCTATATCTCATATAACTACAGTGAAATTTCAAACACATAATTCAGATAATGTCATTTCCCTGAATATAATCTCATTTTTCTTTAGAAAAAATCATAAAATATTGCTGTATTAAATTCAAAGCCCTTACTTATTTGGGGGTGGGTGGTGATGGTTCCAGTGGTGTTAACTGTTGAATATCTTTCTGTTGAGGGCATGATCACTTGCACTGTGGGATGGTTACCATCTTGGACCCGTGGTTATTAAATGGCAGCAGAGTCCCATTTTCAAATATTGATTTACATGTGATAAACCCAGGGCTGTGGACTGCTCTTGAGTTCTGAGAACTGATCTCTATGTATGTGCTCTCATCTTCTGTATTTCCTGACTTCTTTCCATATTTCTTGCTTTTTCTGTCAACTTTACAAACACTAAAGAGACTCATAGTATCAGTGTTTCATATTCTATCCAAAAATGGTCTTGTTTTGTCATCTAAGTCTAAGCTAAAATTTTGTTTCTGTTTCCTTCATTTGGCATAATTTCTAATTTTGTCAAACATATATTCACAATTTGCTGTTTGTTTGTTTTTTAGCTTTATCTATTTTTAAAATCATTATTGTGTAAATTATTATATCGGCATGTATCTATATTAGTATCTCCAATGTCTGAGAACATGCAAGCAGAAGCCAGAGGAAAACATAGCATTCACTGGAGGTAGAGTTACAGGTAGCTGTGAGGTACCAGGAATGAATTTTATAAAATGAACTCTGGAAAAAGGAAAGGAATACTTAGCCACTGAGTCAGTGCTCCAACACCATTAAGTTGACTTTATTTTTGCATTTGAACATTTATTTTCCACCATTGGAAAGGAAAAATAATCTAACTAAAACAAACAAACAGAGAAATCCCCCCTACAAATAGCACAGTATAACAATGATAGCAAATAAATGAGAAACCTAAATATACTAACTATGGAAACATTCAAGGTTTCATTATCCTCATTTAATATGAGAGAATGCTATTCAAGTAATTAATAATAAAATAATATTCTCTTCAAACCCTTCTTCTCTCACTTCTTCTCGTTCTTGCTTCATCCTTTCTTGCTTCATCCATCTATCCACTTCTCATATACACATATATCTATGCATTTACTTACAAACTTTCCTATAAATAAATGAAATCAGTAAAGACTTTACCTTCATTGTAATGAAGAGTGTGATATCTGGACTTCATGGAGAAACAAATAGTTAAAACTAATTTTCACTTATGTTGAGTATCAAAGCATGTAAAAATTAGTGGCGTGCTACAAAAACCAGAATCCCTTCCCTATGGATAAAATTCAGTCTGGTCATGTGAGTCTTCTGAGAACATATTATGTACCTTCTTTCACATATCACCATAGTGCTGAGACTTTTGAACGATGACAAGTAAAATTGCAGGATCACAGTCCATTATTTTACCAGGTCTCTACATAATATGAACCAACAAACAAGATAGCGGGAAAAACAATAAAAGTCTTTCTTTAATACATGACACAACATGGTAAAGCTTCCCATTCTCTATTATCTCAGTGTCCTCGTGATAGCTTTTAGTAGGTTGATATTCATTAAGATCATTAAGCATAGTGACAGTATAAATTATTTCAATTTTTGACATATGATCTCAAAAATAAACAGAAAACACTTAACCATCATTGTCACTACAGATTCAACTATGTAACAAAATTTATCATACATTTTATTATCATAGCTGACAAAAAAAGATGCATTTTCAGTTAGTATGGTCAGTCACCTATGGGACTTTCCGTTTTCACACATATTAATGATAATACATAATTTAATTTTTAGGATTAAAAGCATAGTTGACTCCCAAAAATTGTAAAGATTTTTAAAATACTGCATCTAATTTAAATCCTAACACTCTAAGTATAGCATTTGTAAAGATATTATGTCTTTGATTGTTAGGAAAGTGTCTGAATTAGTTAAGTCACTTATATTTAATGGTTTTTAATCCAACACATTAAGTCAAGTTGTTATTTTAACATAATTATAATGAAATTATCTATCTAGCCAAATATTGCCAAGATATTTAAACTTTCTTAATAGATGAAATGAAAACGTAATAAAATATGTTGTCCATCTATCACAGTTTGCCTGAGATGTAGCAATTGATCTTACTCTCCATAAATTAATTGCTTCCTAACTATGTTCTAATTTTTACCACAATCTTCATGACACCCAATATTCCATGGAACATACATTCTACAGGGAATGCTAGTTGTAGATTAAAATGAGGACTTCTGAATTTAATTGCTGCGAGATGAGAATGAGTAAGTCACATACTTTGAAGAAAGGTAGCCAACTACAGATTCTCCAAGAAATTACACTCTTAATCATTCCAGAAAAGCTTAGATTTACATAGCCTGGGGGCATTTGGCAGCAAATCCATTCCAGTAGTAATTGGAACAGCCATATATGTCAGTGTTTACTCAAGGCAGTATTACCCTCAATAAATGCATTAGAAAGCCAGGTTCAGTGTTCTCTTCTTTCACTCCTGAATTTAAAATAAAGTTACTTCTCAGGAAACTAAAGCCAAGCTATTGTACTTAGGTAAGCAGCATTGTGTGACCATTCAGAAATTCAATGAAAAATTCAAAGTGGGAGAGGGACTCCAGAGATATTGTATGAGATTTTTCAGAAAGGCCTGCTAGATGATCTGCTATCTGCTTTTCAAAACAGTTGGGATAACAGTGATTTGCTGAGTTTTACAAGAATGAAACAGTGACATGATATAGACAAATCAATTAAAGTCATACTGAAATTTCTGTGCCCTCATAAGGAACCTGGGTTTGTCATTCTTTATTTAGGGCAGTCATACACGACAGTGAGAACCAAGTGATTGTTTTCTTGCATTGATGCACAATTTATTCCTTAGCTCACTGAAGTGAAGCAATAAGGCTGTTCCATATGGTGTATTGGTTTTTGTCCAGTCATTGAGATACATTCAAAGAGACAACAATTGTCAATAACTTCAAAACATAAAATAATATAAAGTATTGTTACTGACATTACAAGGATAGTATGCCTCATTGTGATTAAAAGAAATGCATTGCTTAGGAATATAGCTTGACTAGAGATTGCATACTGTGTATAAGGTTTTGTGATTTTGGGGGGCATTAAAATCTCTCTCTCTCTCTCTCTCTCTCTCTCTCTCTCTCTTTCACACACACACACACACACACACACACACACACACACACAAATACACACACAAGCATGTGTGCTAATGCACCAGAGTTGTAGAAACTTGCAGTTTTACATCCTCCAGTAAAATCTGTACAAATCCAAGCACATTTACAAATATGATTATAGTTAAAATAGTACATCTGTTTTCCAGTTTCCTTACAGAATTCATTCTACCTCTTCATTTTTCTCTACTTAGTTTCTTTTGTTCTCTGGCATGAGTTCAGAGCCCTTAAGTACACTTTACTTCCCACTACTTATACCGTATTTAATATATCTGTCAGCACTGCAGCCAAATTCAGTGCCCTTTGAATAACTGAATATATAAACAAGAAGATGGAACAATTAAGAAAACTCACCATGATAATTTTTCCAGCGCTTTCGTTCCCATACAGGAGGTGATGTCAATTTTTGTTGATTCTATTATATCATTTCTAGTCTTTCCTTCATTTTAAGGATAATGTCCCCAATTTGTGGATGAACTGAATCTAAGAGAGGGTTTGTTACTCATTGTGGTCATAGAATACTTAGACACTGTTATTTGAATTTCTTTTCATCTTACAAAACATGTATCAAATCTCAACCTTTTAACTGACATATCTAAAAAAATTATGAAATAGATTTGATTGAAATTACAGTTCTGTATTTAATATGATTTGTTCTCCAAATGGAGGCTATTTACCCTAGAAACTTAAAATACTGTTAGAACTTTTTTTAGTATTTAAATCCAAATTATAGGAAGTACTTTAGAAGATGAAATGGGGTTCCTAGCATCCCATTAATTCAAAAGTAGTTCCTAATAAATATAGGTTACGGATTTTCAAACATGATGAAGAAACTTGGTTTTTTCCACAAAGAGAAGAAGGTGGTTTGTCCCAAAAGAAACAATATTAATAGTTCTGAATATTGGGCTGGGATATAGCTTAGTGGAATAGTGTTAGCATAGTATTCACAAAACTGTATTCTCGAGCCTTAACATCATCATAAAGCAGTTGAAATATTCACATAAAAAAAGATAAGATACAATAAACTCCTTTAGAATTAAAGAAAAATATATTACACCATTACCCTAAATTCTGCATTCCTTAGTACAGGAATGTACTCCTCATAAAACAAAAGAGAAATGTAAACACAAGCCCAGCTATGAAACACTTGATCTATAATGGTGTCCTTTCTTCAAAACAGGGCAATGGCAGCGCAAAACTTGTGGGAGTAACCAACCAATATCTGATTTGACTTAAGTCCCACCCCACAAGAGGTAATCCATACCGGACACGGACACAGACTAGATGAACAAGACAATAGGTAACCTGGAAGAAGAATTGAAAAAGAATTTTCCAGGAGAAAAAAGGGAATGGAGTCTACTAAGATAATAAGGCCTTTAAATTCGGCGTGATTGATACCAAGGCAGCATACACAGAACTTTCATGGGTCTAAAACAGTGGGGGGTCTACAACTGAAAGAAGTGGACACACGCTCCCATCCCTAACTCAGAAGCAATCTCCAATAGATATCAACTTAAACTAAAAATTAATTTCCTCCAAGGAAGACTCACTGGAAAAAACAAAAAAATATTCTTTAAAGAATAGGCTCATGGGGGACCTACTCCCCCCACCACTGAGCTCCATCTTTTTTCCTGTCTGCTTCCACCTGGGTAAGATTTGCAGGCCTGATACTCTCCCATACCCCACAACTGCTTCTTTCCCAAGAAGTCAGAAATAACCAGGGACACAGATGAGATTCCCTACCAAATACCCATGCCAGCTGGGACACCCACAGAGCCCAGACTACTTGAATCCCCCTGCCCAAGCTCCGTCTTCCTTCCCATCTGTTTCTCCCTCAGGCCCAATACTCTCCATACTCCACAGCCTACTTGTCTCTCTGGAGATTTTCAGTAACCATGGCCACAGGCTGGCTGTCTCCCAGGAAGTCTGCAGTAACTAGGGTCACTGGAGGCCTAAGGGGCACAGTCCTTCCAGTCTGCACCTGCATCAGCAACGGTGGCAGATCCTGTTCCTGGAACCCAAATCCTACCTGTATCCCAGTAGGTCTGAAATAATCAGAAACACAGGAAGTCTTCCCTAAACAGGACCTCAGGACACCTGCTCTAACCAGAGATCAAGGAACCTCACCCCCCAACCAGAAACAGCACTGCCTCCCTCCAATGAGGTAGGCATTAACCCATATCACAGAGCTCTATCTGCCTCCAAGGAGGCCTGATCCAGTCAGAGATTTTCAGGGCAGTTAATACCAGAGATAACCAGATGGCCAGAGGCAAGCATAAGAACATAAGCTACAGAAGACAATCCAATTTGATACCATCAGAAGCCAGTTCTCCTACCACAGCAAGCCCTGCATATCCAACCACACCTGAAAAGCAAGATTCTGATGTAAAATGCCATCTCATGAAGATGATTGGGCCTTTAAGGAGGATATAAACAGCTTCCTTAAAACAATACAAGAAAACACAGACAAGCAGGTAGAAGTCTTTGAAGAAAAAACTAATAAGTCCCTTGAAGAAATATAGGAAAGTATAATCAAGCAGGCGAAGAAATTGAACAAAACAGTCTATGTCCTAATAATGGAAATAGAAACAATAAAGAAAACACACATCAAGGCAACACTGAGATGGGCAACTTAGAAAAGATATCAGGAGCTACAGTTGCAGGAATCACAAACAGAATAGAGAAGATAAAAGAGAGAATCTCAAGTGTAGAAGATACTATATAAGATATTGACATATCATCAAAGAACATACAAAGTGTAAAAGCTCCTAACCCAAAATATCCAGGAAATTTAAAAACAATGAAAAGATCAAACAGAGGAATAACAAGAATAGAAGAGAGTAAGGATTCACAATTTAAAAGACCAGAAAATATCTTTAAATATTTCATAAAAAAATTGACTTCCCTCACCTAAACAAAGAGATGGGCATAAAATTACAAGAAGCCTATAGAAGACCAAATAGATTTCCAAGGAAAAATTACAGGCTGCAGCTGTGGAGTCCCAGTGGGTTTCCAGGATGTGGCTGGTCCCACATGCAGGAGGAATGTCTATGGTTCCAGCTGCCTGAAGGCTTTGACAGCAGCAGGCCCCAATGACACGAAGAAGTCCTTGGTTCTAGAAAGGTTTATTGTCATGGCAGATGGTGGATAGATCT